>NC_135497.1:176831705-177039076 GCF_052857255.1 Amblyomma americanum | reverse complement strand
GAATTAAAAAGTGCGTTTGTCTTTGTACTACAACTCCGTGTGCGTCTGTCTTCTCCCGATGGCTACGAGCCATGTGCGATCCAGGCTGCAGAGCTTAACCGCCATCACGCTGATTCAAAACTTGTACCATCGGCAAGAAGAAAAGAGGCGCATGCACTCACGGGTGTCTAAAACTTGTTTATTCATGCGTATAAATGCCCAGAGCGTCAGCCGTATTGCTATCGCAAGGAGTGTCTGCACCCGACCTCGTTGCCCTCGAGCTGTTTTCGCCGCTGCCCCCGTCCTCCCAGCTCTTTTCAATGAACCCCCGCCTTAAAATTTATATATATGCATGAGTACCAATACTTTTCCTAGCTTTCGCACCGAGCAAACTTTCCCTAAAAACAACTACCCAATTAGGCCACCGAAAACCGTGTATACAGTATTCAGCGACTATATGTGTCTGTCTAGCTTGGCCATGAATTATGCCTTTCCGTTGTTAAAAAAAGACCTAAACTGAGCAGACATGCGTTTGTCCGCAGTCATAAGTGGGAAACATCTGACGTCGCCAAAGAGGAAGGATCACGAAAACAATGGCAAAACTGCTTGGCAGCGCTATCCGACGGTGCGTACCGGTTTCGAGCTATGCACAGTTGCGAAGTGAAAGATATGAAAATAAGGGGTAGTTTCCTTTCAGAGCTGTGACTGCGGCAAAAATTTCGCCCTGTGCAGTAAATACGTCCCGCTGTTGATCTTTGTTTGCAAGATGAAACGCAGCGCGCATATTTTTCGCCACAGAGGCCGCCCACAGATTGCTCCCTCATAAAGCGTTGCACAGCAAGCGTACAAAGTTGTGCCATGCTAACCATTTGCAACATTTATGTATACTAGTAAAGTGAGTCGTCCGTGCTAACGCGCTCGGCCAGAAAACCAGCCACCGCACAACTGAAAAGCGCTGTATGCGGCCAAATTCTGGAGAACGCCGCGCCAAAAAGAAATGCGCGTATCTCGGCGACGTATCTCAGTAACACTGCGCATGTCACGCAAACAGGCGCGATCCCTCAGCGCTTCTGCAAAAGCCTCCATGGCCTCTCCGTATTTCCTCAGGCCTATAGCTGCTGCTCACCTATAGCGTGTAAACTGCTTTCAACCGACAGGGGCTGCGAAATGCTGTCCACACTCGTCCGGAATTACTGCCGTACCATAGAAGGAAATAGCAGCCTTCACTCTACTGTATGTTTTTATTTATCTCTGTCAGTCATGAGGGCCATGCAACTAACGCACTCTTATTTGCCTTTTTCGTGAGTGCCCGTAGACCTCCGTCATCCTTGCTAGACGTTCCAGATGAAACATGGTGAAACCGTACATGTATGGCGTCTCAGATCCTTGAATCTACGAATGCTCATCCCAGAGTGCACCCTGAAAAGAGGGTGGCGGCTGATTCATTCCCCACTCTCGTACGTGTGGGATTGGCCATGCATCGGGAACCACTTGCGCAGTGGCATGAAAGCTGGCCTGGGGTCCTTCCTCTTGGTGCGTGAAGAAGTGCGTCTCGAAATCCGAAACCCGTAAGACGACCCAAAGGATCGCGCACCAGTTCCAAGGCACTGACGAGGAAATGCTACAGTACATCAAGCAGCGTTACATCGGCAATGCAACATACGCCGACAGCAGCTTGGCATACACGGGCGAAACGAATCCCGCTCTGGACGAACCCCTTACCATAGAAGAAGTCAGACACGCTGTGATGTCCGCCACAAAGAACACAACACCAGGGAGGGATGGCATCACCAATGCCATGATAAGGAATCTGGATGACAATTCAATCAAAAGATTCACGGAGTTCATCAATAAACACTGGGAACAGGGGACCCTCCCGGACGACTGGAGACATGCGGAAATAGTAATGATTCCGAAGTCCGGAAAGACTCCAAACCTGGACAATCTTAGACCCATTTCCTTAACATCATGCTTGGGAAAAGTGTACGAGAGAGTTGTGCATCACAGGTTGCAGACCCACCTTGAGGACAACGAACTCATGCCGCACACTATGTTTGGATTTCGAAAATACCTATCGACACAGGATGTTCTCCTGCAGATCAAGGAGGAGGTGCTTACTTCCGTTCCAAAATATGGAGAAAACATCCTGCTCGCTCTCGATCTTCAAGCGGCCTTCGACAACGTCAGTCACAGGGCTGTGCTGGAGGGGCTCAGCAAACTGGGTTGTGGGCAGAGAATATTCAACTATGTGAAAGCCTTTCTGACTAACCGAACCGCTACCATTGGAATAGGAGGCATCAGGACTGACACCTTCAACACCCCAGAAAAAGGAACACCACAAGGCTCTGTGCTATCACCTATGCTTTTTAATATTGCAATGATTGGTTTAGCAAGGGCGCTCGAAGAAATTGAAGGAATCAGGCATGCCATCTACGCAGATGATATCACAATCTGGGTGACAAGGGGATCCTTAGGCGAAAAACAAGAGCTTCTTCAGCGAGCGGCAGACACGGTCAACGCATACGCCCGACACTGTGGACTTGCATGCTCCCCTGAAAAATCCGAGGTGCTCAGAGTCTACAGAAAAGGGTATGACCTGCAAAACTCCATAGATATCTACATAGGGGCAACGAAGGTTCCAGAAGTATCGAAAGTTAGGATCCTCGGCATGTGGGTCCAAAGCAACCGTCGTATTGATCACACGATCAGACAGCTAGCAAATACCACAGCACAGATCACCAGGATGATTGCAAGAATTTCCAACAGAAGAAGAGGTATGAAGGAGGAAGACACATGTAGGCTAGTACAGGCCCTCGTGGTCAGTAGGATCTTATACGGCGACCCCTACCAAACACCGCTCGAGCAAGAAAAGGAGCAGTTGGAGGCAATTCTTAGAAAAGCATACAAATGTGCTCTCGGACTGCCGGTCAGCACTTCGACGGAGAAATTCCTTAAACTGGGCATAAACAACACAGTACAAGAACATATCGAGGCCCACCTTATCGCGCAGAAAACAAGATTGATGCTGTCCGCAACAGGCAGAAACACGCTGCGGTTGCTGGGCATGAGGGACGCTTTGAAAGAAATCAATAGCACAGCGAGCGTTCCAAATGAAATCAGGAGTATCATTGAGATCAGTCCGATTCCAAAAAACATGCATCCAGATATACATAAGGCGAGAAGAAAGGCAAGATCTGAATTCCATGAAAGAAGCTTCGCCGGGTCAAAAGACGTATTATATGTTGACGCAACAACATACAGACACCGATATGGCTCGGTAGCCAGCGTGGTGGATCACCAGCTCAGGGAAATCAACTGCGCTTCGATAAAAACCAACAACATACTCGAGGCTGAGGAAGCAGCAATTGCACTCGCCATCACCCAGCAGAGTGACGAGCCCCATGCACACATCATTACAGACTCGCAAGAGGCGTGCAGAAGATACAGCAGTGGACGCATATCCACTGCAGCCATTCACATACTCAAGGCGAGGACAATCACTTTTACGAGATGCTTCATCACGTGGACACCAGGCCATGAGGCTGTCAAAGGGAACCAATGTGCGGACGCCAATGCCCGAGCATACGCCAACCGGGAGGCGCGCACCGAAGGGGAACTGGACGCAGTCACTAGACGGTATGGAGCCATCTTAGAACACCAACGAGCCCTCCGGAGGACCTACCCGCCTCCCCACAAAGACCTTAGTAAACAGCAGTCGGTTGCCTGGAGACAACTACAGACTAATACATACCCCAATCTGAGTTTACTCAGCAAAATCTATCCATCCACTTATGAAAACAAATGCCCGCTATGCGGTGAACACGCAACGCTTTACCACGTTACATGGGCCTGTCAGAAAATGCAGGCAGCGCCGATAAACAACACACCTACACCGGAGCAGTGGGAGGCTGCGCTGTCCAGCTCGAAGCCTGAAGAGCAGCTCAAGCTGATCGACAGGGCTCGCAAGACTGCAAAGGCCGCTGGGGCCCTGGACTGAGGGCTCCACCTACGCTGCGAAAAATAACCCTAATACAATAAAGTTTTTCATTCATTCATTCGAGGTCCTTTACGTGCGAAAACATCAGTGGGCAGACGAGACACTTAAGTGGCGGACAGGTGGCGCCAGGAGTTCGCCGTTGTTTGCGATGACGCGTCAAGCTGGAAGGGTGGGTGTAAGACCGTCCGCAGTCGAGGCACTTGTGCGGTTTCTCCCCCGTGTGGAGAAGCTGGTGTTGGGTGAGGCCCTGCAACCATCCGAAGCTCTTTAGGCACACTTTGCACACGAACGGGCGCTTGCCCGTGTGGATCCGCTCGTGTCTTGTGATATGGTATCTGCATGAGAATAGAGCAAGACAGGAGGGAGGGTGACAGGCTAAGCATCACAGCCTTAATGCCGGCTCAGAGGTTTAAGAGTGAAATAACCATTCAGTCAAAAAAAAAAACACAGGCGGGCATTCACCAACCTAACGCATATACTGTGATGAGCCAGCATTTAGAAGCATTTTCTTTCTTTGCATCAGATCTGAGACAAGAAGGACAAAATTAGGCAGACACATTGTGCTCTTCATACATGTGTTTCTTGTTGGATACCACCAAACCAGGCCGCAAAGATACGTTCTTTGTCAGACAGAGGGCTCCGTACCGATAGGAAACGGAAACACTTGTGGTCATTCGCAGAATTCGCCGATTCGCTTCTCAGCTCAACACTAGTGGTCCCCATCAGTGTCGCAGCTGGAGCTTATGGCGCTGTTTTACCTGGTCCGCCTCCGGGCGCAGCGATTTTACGTTCATCGCAGGCTTTGGCTGTCCATGCAACTCGACAAGTCTCCGTGACCAACTGTTTACCACTTACATCACGCCGACGCGACCAAAACCCGCCTCGGTGCTCCTGCGTCTCTCCAATATAAACGCCGCGGCAAACAATCCTTCCTTCTGAAGGAATGCGGCAGCCATAACATGGATCTTGTTCTAACTGCAGAGTTGCCTGTTGATGACCAGAATACCAAGTTATTGCACTCTCCCGATCTTGAGAGAAAGGAAATAACTGAAAACGCGTCGTTTTGGTAGTGTATTTATATGTCCCTCCTTCAGCACACTTAACAGGAAAGCTCGATTGCGCGCCCTGCCCTGATATTGCAACCCCTGAGAGCTGGGCACTGAGTCCGAGACTATGCTGCACGCTGTGTTAGCGGCGGTTGGAGACAGATCGTGCCATGCTTGCGCTGAGCCGACGCAGCGACCGACGCCCATGGCGGCGGTAAAGTCAGTGGAAGACACGCGCTCGAGCGTTCGTGTTCAGTGTGCTGCCGGCGGTTTGTTTGATAAACAGGTGCCAAACATTGCTTGATCTTCGCTTCACTCTAACGCCACCACTGCTGTCGGCTGATACTAAACAAAATTGCAAAGCGTAGAGCGCGGTCAAACCTCGGCCTTACCTGTAATTGCTAGAGTACTCGCAGTAGCGGCACTCGTACCATAGCCTCTGGGTATGTTCTCTCCGCCGGTGCACTTCCAAAAGATAACGCGTATGACAACGGTAGCCGCATTTGTCGCAGGAGAAGACCATGGGTAAAGCGGGCGATCGGTTTCCATCTGCAGCATTCAGCACGGAATCAACTTCTTCCGGACTAAGAATAGGTAAGGGCTGCTCCATCGTAGCCTGCACTCTAGCGTCGATCATCAAAGTCACAGGATGGGCGCAAAAAGACAGGCAATTGCGTCCGCCTCGTTCCTGTGTAATACTTTCAGGTCTTGCTTGCATCAGGTACTGCCACAACCGGACACGTGTCCCAGGGAAAAGGACACTAGATATTCAGGTTGCTTTGCTATATCTGTTGTCTTGCGTATGTCACTGCCTTATTTTTCAATTTGAGTTCAAAAATCCGCCCCCCCCCCCCCCCATGAACTGCTCGAATGTGATATGTTATCAGCCATCGGCTCGGCGCTCCAAAGTACAGTGTAAGGAAAACTAAAATCATAGAAATGCTGCTAGCACATGGCTTCATCTTTTATCTCCACATATCAATTTTATAATGAGTATGTGAAGTGATACTGTAAGAATATCATAGAAATGATGCTAGCACAATGCTTGATCTTTTACCTGCATACATCAATTTTATAATGACTATTATGAAGTCATTTAGGCGAACAAGATGGCTTGTTCTTTATATAAGTGCCAGGTTAGCCACGTACGCCTTAAAATAATGAGGAATAATTTCCCTCAGTTCCAGGCAAGTAAGCAACGTTGTAAGCAATAATGACGGGAGTAATCCCTGCGATATGAAGACTTCGAAGCAAGCAGGCAGAATTACAACCAGATATTGTAGAAGTAAGATTCTGAGATCTAAAGGATATATTATCGGTTATTGCACACGTCCACAATGCGTGCTATAGGCTTTATGCGAACTTTATAAATTCATTACGTATCTATTATCATCTGATCGTCGCTTTAGAACACACACCAAAGAAAAAAATTAACCACTGATCTTATTTTGCAAAGCTTAGGTCTTCAATAGACTGCACTGATCTTTGAGGGTTTTAATAGAATAACCTCGAGCAACATAACTTTAAATTTGTTTAATTGCCCTTCTCTCGGCTTGCTAAGAAGAGCGCCATAATATTTGGCGTCGATATACAAGGAATGTATTTTGTTTTTGTCTCCAAACTGCGCAGAAATCGCCGACAACAAATGAATTTTTTTGGCCGTCAAAGTTGGTTGGAGGCGAAGTTCCAAAGGGCCATGACTGTGCGATAGCAGTGTACATAAAATAACGCCAGGTTGTCGAAATTTCCGGAGCCCTTGACTACGGGGTTCGATCCCAGCCACGCGTCCGTATATTGGTGGAGGCGAAATACCAAAAAGAACCCCAGGTGGTATACACCAATCTGGAGCAGTCCACTACAACACCCCTCAATATCCATGCGTCGCTTCAGCATGTTAAACCCAGCATTTTAGAATTTTTTATTTAGTTTCTTGCATTGGCTTACATTTTACCATCAAATGTGTGTCTCTTGCGGTTCTGATATGGAAGCATTCTTTTTTATCAGTGTACCGGCAGAGAAGTGCCGAGTGCATAAAAAACTCTGGCTTTGAAATTTGTCCTTGCTTGACCTGCAGCGTGCAGCTCGCTGAGGAGAAAGGTGACAGCAGAGGAACTGCGGCACGAGTTGGATTTAGCTTAGATGACCCCTGTGGTGGTTCTACTCTAAGGTTAGCCTTCACACACACGGCAGAATTTTTCCGGAGAATGAAGGTGGGGAGGTGGGTAGTTGGGTGGTGATTATGGAGGGTGGAGATAATGTGGGGAATTATGTCGAGAGTGACGATGGGTGATTCTTTTTGAGGACAACTGGCATTCTTACTGCGGCTTTGAATGCGATTATTTTACTGCGCAAATTTTCCCTTTGCATAAGCAGAGTCATATGTGAACATGTAGGCCTATGCAGCGTATAAATGCTAACAAGGCCCGGTGCTGGGGACCATAGGTCCAGATTCGTGTGTCTGGTGGCCGGTTCGGGTGGGAACCCTGGTTGTCGAGGTTTCACGTGAATTCCGCTCGAAGGGTGAGGTTAGTTAGCAAAAATTGAGAAAAAGAAAAGTAGTCTGCGAGTTCCACGAGGCGCTGGCCGAGGGCGTCAGTGCAGCACCCACCCGGATCTTCTGCGCCGCCTTCTCCTCACGACGAGTTAAATCGCCGGAAAGGCAGGGTTGCAACAGCTTAAGTAGTAATTGGAGCAATTTTTGGAGCAGAGAAATCCAAATCTTGAGCAGGTCATTCGGAAAGAAAACCCCGTTTTGGAGCACCGGAGTACAGATTTGGAAGAGAAGACGAAAAAAGAAATGGAGAGCACAAGTACTGTAACCGGAAAGAAAGCTTACTTTTGGAACAAAAAAATGGAGATGTGAATATTAGAGCAGTTATTGAAAATTAACTCCAGCAATGCGACGAAGCTACACACAATAACAAAAAGGAGGTTAATATTTTTTTCAGGCTCCTTGCATAATACCAACATCGGTGCCGATGTTTTAGCTTCAGTGGGCAAGGTACTGCAAATCTGTGACCAATGAATTCTGCAGAAACCCGCACGGATGGGGTCAATTTGTACAAACCTGCAAAGCAGGTTGATCGAAAGCCTAGAATATTGTAGAACCAACCAAGACAACACAAAACATAAAAGAAAAGGTCGGTATAAATACTGCAAATTTATTTGTAATCGAAGACAAGTAGGACCTGACTAGACTAGAAGTGCATACACAAATAGCACCAGACTGGGTTCACGACTAGAGCAGCTTTTGCACGACTATAACCACACTAGCAGCACACATTTGTCTAGTACAGATGTCATTAACATGACATCAATGCTTTGCCTTCTTGAACACTAGCTTCTCCAGGTCCTTCAGTTCATTAAGTGCATGCTCAAGGTTTGCATTTCCTGTTGCTAAAAGCACATGGCCACTTTCTACCTTACTCAAGTTTTTTCTGCTTGATGCCTGAGTTGATCATTCGCTCGGCACTAGTGATCAATGCCTTGTGCTCACCACTTGGTCCTCCATTTTTCATTTTAGGATGTTTAGCAGTGCTCCAGGTGAATCTCCGTAACTGCGGCCAGTCGCGTGCATTATTTGGCAGCCATGATAAGTTCAGCACTTTTTCGGGTAACACTAGTTTAAAGAATAGGTAGAGTAAGACCTCATTAATAGGACTTCAAGGAGCCAAGAGAAACTTCTGAATTATCCAAAGATCAAATTATCAGATTGCCCTAAAAAAAACTGTGAAGAACTGGTTACATGTCAAGGCTAATGTACATGAACGCGAAAAACAAAAAAAGTCCTGGAGAATAAAGATAACATCTTAAAAGCTTTGGATCCAAAGTTGAGGCGATTGTTGGGACCAAACACGAAGTGAAAGTTCGGCTGACTCTGCTGCTGCAGCTGTGACATCAGGCGTGCCGCAAGGCTCTGTCCTTGGGCTGCTACTGTTTCTAATATATATAAATGATTTGCCACTTATCATTTCTTCAAACAATAGTCTCTATTCTGATTACTGCGTTATATAAAGAGGTTAACTGTTCTAATGATCATTATCTCCTCCAAGGCTCTCTGTCATGTACTCCTTCGATGATTTTTTTAGTTACTCCTTCAATGGCAGTGCCGTAGATAAGGTTTTTGAGTACAAGCACTTTTTTGACATTTTTAAGCATAACATATCATGATTTAAGCCCTAGAAAATCGGAAGAGTTTTCACTTATTTAAACCGAGTAGACGGGCGAAAGCGCGTGTTTAGCCATATTGGCTCATGGTTTTGCTTTGCTGGGTCGTCGGCTCGTCTGGCGACGATATTAGGCTCAGGTTAAGCTCTGATCGAGGTTAATCTGCTCTGATCATTTCGCGCCGCAGAGGGCAGTTGATGAAGACGACGATGTGCAATGCACAGCGTGAGAGTGCGTTGCAGTTGAACACGAGGCGTGATCGGCCGCGGCAGTGGCATGGTGCCCTCGTGCAGTGGCCGGCGAAGCTGATCTGTTGGCGCCGCCGTGGGTTCGAAACGCAGTCGCGTCAATATTTGTTTATTTACTTTATTTAGACTCACAGGGTCAATTCAAGGTAAGGCTTCGGCGGTGAAACAGTTTTTGTTGCGAAGTAAAGCTATTGCTCGAAAAAAATTGCTTACCTGCGGCCTACGCTAGCTCATTCACCCAGGGGCACCAAGTTACTAATGCATAAATCTCCAATCCGTCCTATATTAGATTATACATCCGTAGCTTGGAACCTGTATAAGGGTTCGAACCCCGGACGAGGGAGAATTTTTCCTCATCTACGAAGTTTCTAAGCTTTGCAGCTGTATGGCTGCGCTTCGGTGGATGCCATTGAGTAATTACCCCATTATTACTAATTTCGATGGAGGCAAAATTCTAGAGACCCGTGTGCTGTGCAATGTCAGTGCACGTTCAAGAACCCCAGATGGTCGAAATTTTCGGAGCTTTTAACTGCAGCATCCCTTATATCCTGAGTTAATTCGGGACGTTAGACCCTCATAAACCCTGAACCAAACCAATGCTCTTCCATGTTGCACGTAACTGGCACGGTCCAATGAGCACTCCCCAACCATGACAACCAAGAGAAAGGCGCCAGCTATTTCAGAATCGTTCTGGCTTTAGAGAACATTTGTTAGTGTTGCCGGAAGTTGTTACTTTTCTTATGCAAGCTTGTCCATGGTTAGTTGTGTCCTTTCTCAATGGCTTTCATAACTAGTCAACGCTCATTAACACTGCCAGTTACTCATCGTCGTTTGTACAGTTTAGTCGTCTGCAGGACAAACACCTCTCACTATGACCTCTACTGATTCTCGTCGTTTTAATTACTGAGCACTGTTTATAGCGCAGAGAATAAAGCTCGAAACACGACTTCAGTAATTCCGAGCGCGGTACTTCATTAGTTCCTAGCGGTGTGCGAATATTCGAAGTTTTCGAATAGCAAATCGAATATCCTCCTCTTCGATTCCCTGGAAGATTAAAATAGCGCGTGCTCAAAATTATCGGAAACGAATAAAATATATTCTGAAGTTTTCGAATAGTTTTTGAATATTTCGCACAAACTTCAAATAAGGCTCGCCGTATTTTTTTTATCACTGCTACAAAAACAGGGCCCACTCGACACCCCACAGAATGCTGCCGCGATATAGGCCTGCGCGGAACGGAGGATTTAGCGCCGCCGCGCGGTCTACTCGGTCGGGATTGTTCGTAATACTCATACACGGCCTTCAATACAGGGCGATGCGGCCGGCCTTGAATGGTTCAGCAAACCCTGCCGAGATGCCCCGGGCATTGAGGCCATGGCACATACGTACCTGTCGCCCATGTCACATACTGAGATGTGCAGCTGGTTGTCATCAGTAGCAAACAGCTTATTTTCCTGTACGTACAACATGACGGTCATAGTGCAAAATACTGTCTTCGTAGAAGAGTTGCAATCTGGGTCATTTGGTACAAACAAATAAACCAGTCAAACAACGAAGGAAATAAAGAGACCAGGCACACACTGCGACTGGAACTAACAACTGTGTTTTATTGGAACAAATACTCCTGCCAAGAAAACCAGCGGAGCATGAGCAGCACGACAGCGAAATCACACACCACCAACGATGGTTAGCAGATAACCAAGGCGTTAGCGCTGGGGCGAAAGGAAAATTAGTTGTTTCACCATCAAAGATATAGACGTCGTGCTGATGCAATTATCCCCTTGCATGCTGATGTGATAAGTTTCGAGAATTTCGCGCTCCACCTTGCTCTTGGCTCTGCCTAGAATACAAACATTGCAAATCAGTAGGTAGCAGCCGCAATCCCTACAGTGGCAAGAGAGGTTTGCTCGGTCAGTGGGGTTCAAAGAGTTGTGGTGCTCTCACAGCCTATCACTGATACACCGGCCTGTTTGGCCGATGTAGACATTTTCACTTGTCAGGGGAATCTTGTACACCACACGTGTCGCACATGTAATGCAACAGTTTTCATACGGCGTAGTATACACAGGAGGTCTGGTTCTACCACGAGCAACACGTCAAGAAAGGCTTGAAAGTTTTCATGGCGCAGAAAGGATGAAGCTAACGTCTTGCTTTACAGTAACTTCTTTTGATGGTGTGGGAAAACCTGTGCGCATATGGCATTGCCTCAATTTTTTTTTCTGTTCGGCTGCTGTTGAGTCAGCCATTTTCGCATCTCGGCTCTTGTTGCGTACCTCCTAGTGGAGATGTGTGTTGCTCATTTTCACAGCTATAACTCTAGCTCCATAACGTATAGCACTGTACCGCAGCGCTCTCACTAGCGTTTCGCTGTCCCGTAGGATTACTCGTTTTGTAGGAATATTCCCTCTTTGTGCGGATAGTCGTATAACTATTCGACCGTTATTCGAATCGGTCCTATCGCTATTTGATCAGTATTCGATCTGTTTCGAAGAAGTACTGTTCGCACACACCTATTAGTTTCACTTTTAACTATTCGTTTTGATAGTTAGTAATTTAGCATAACGTGCTTTTCTGGCACCGATGGCACTATTTCAGCTAAGAGCCACTTTCAACAGGTCCAGTAGATTAGTCAGAAACAGCGTGTTCAACTTTGTGTCAAAACATTTTTTGTTTCTAAATTTTTGTGGCGATAAAAGAAATTTCGCCAACGAAAGAATAAAGTTTGTATCTTGTATTGATGTTTTTGGACAGTTTCTAATATTTAAAATACCGATTGATATTTTCAAATGCTGCAGGAATTTTTTTCCCACAAATACGCGAACAGAACCACAAAACTTGAAAATTGTGTACAAGTGAGTATTTATTTCAACTGCTACACAGCACGTCACGCACACGCAACAGCAGGCAGCAGTCACTGAAATGCTTGGTGGGGAAAAATTCAGCCCCACGAGCAGGGCTCCTCAATCTCCTATTACTTTCGGACCAACAGCGAATTCCGCTGCGAAATGCGAACAATACGTAATTATAGTGCACTTCTCGCGCTCTTCTGGTAGAGGAAAAGCCGTGTATCCTGAGTTAACAGCTCGCGCAAAACATAGTAAAAACGAAACTACCTAAACAGAAGGCTACACGCAGTGTGGCTGAATTTTCTAGCGATTATTTTCCCGATCGATTCCTTTGGCCCTAAGCACTAGTGATGACCACCCTTTGACGTCAGAGCTGGTCGCTAGCGAGCAATATCTGTCGCCGTTAGGGTATTGAAGGCGCGGTCAACCAATACCCAAGAAGATCAAGGACCTGCGGGAAATCTGGGAGCGAAAGGTTACAAAATGTGGCGCTCGTTGACGTCTGAAGAACATTCCTTCTTAAGATGAAGAACACGCGAAAAAATTGACAGGACGGTTACCACTGGTTAGCGCGAGATTCAGCGACAGCTGTTAAGGCATTCGTAGTTCACGATACGTTGTGGTAGAGAATATGAGAGCAGCCTCACATCTGTGCAGTTCTAGGGCGCCCTTTTCAGTTCTCCGCACATAGTCGTTCTTCGTCTATGTCTCCTCTGCAGTCTGCCGTTCAGTTCTAGAAGCGCAGTGCCACCGATGATCCTCTCCTCGGGCGGCGCGTTTCGCAGCAGCTGTCGCAGATGGACCGTGCTACATTCCTTCGCTCTCGCCATACCCTTCCTCCCCATTCCACGGTAACCACCTTCCGGACAGTTACTGCAGCAACCATCTTCTGGCTACGCCTTCCTACGCTCTCGCCATAATGCCCCCTTCCACGGTAGCCCTCCTCGTACTTCCAGGGTAACTACACCCCGGGTGGTTTCCGTGGCAACCGCCGACCGGATGCGTCTTCTTACGCTCTCACCATACCTTCCTCCTTCCAGTGGCAACCATCCTCCGATTGGGGATTCCTCCGCTCTCCCGATACCCTCCTCCTTCCACGCTAACCACTTTCCGGATGGTTCCTGTGGTAACCACACACCAGTTACGCATATATGCGCTCACGTGATACCTTCCTCATTGCACGGTAACCCCCCTCCGAGTGGTTCCATGGCAACGCACCCGCAGGTTACGCCGACGAAGCGAAACCTAGGAACGGGCGCTTAAGAGCTCTCACTGTAAAACGAAGTTATGAAGTCCCTTTCTTTCCATGCGTGGAATCGAGGAGATGAATATAATGAGCAGTGCTCTTGTACTTAACGAAAGAGGTAGTGAGGCTTTATAGGGTGAGCACCATAGCGAAGGTGTAATAGAAGGGTGGTCGCTCTGCCCGCAGCAGCTTCCATGTGGTCGCATTCCCGAACGAGGGCGCGGATGTTGGCTCCCAGGATTCCTGCGCTGTAGACCTGGTCACTGGACATTGCCGCAGTGATGAGCCTTGCAAAGCCGCCGTCACTAAACGGCCGGCGGCTATCAGGGCTGCCCGTAGCACTACGAAATCTCGGAGAACACTTCTCGGGGAATGGGTATGGGATGTTGGCCTTCGTAGGGCATCAACTTCTGAGACCTGGGGTGCAGGGCGTACGTGCCTTGAACCACGAAAGTGGGCCGGAACGGATCGTGACCAGGCAGAGGGGGACCCGGCCGCCGGCTTTCCTGCGCACAGTGAAGAACGCGCGAGGCAACGAGAGTCGTAAATACAGGGTTTGCAAGGCTGTGAGGCATGAGAGAAGCCAGCAATTGTAGATGTAACTGTCCGCCGCATCAGCTTGTGGGCTTCTTGGTATTACTTTTGCTTCGAACGTAGCTGGTGCTTTTTATAAATGCCCATTTTGTTTTAGCAGGCAGTTAATTAATTAGTAGCTTAGAGTTTGCGCCGGCGTTAAATTGCCTGATTGAGAAATTTACCAGCCTGAGTGACGAATTTGGCGCTCAATATCATGAAGCATTAAGTGCCTCGTAGAATTATGCAAAATAAAATTGACTTATAATGCCACTCTGTTCCAATAAAAAGAAACTAAATTTTAATTATGTTATGGGCAACCTGAAAAGGCCATCCATGTGTTGTGCACATGAGAGCATGACTTATGTATGCTCCCATGTGCCCTCTGCAGGCACAGGTGGTTTTGCCTGAAAGCTTTTAAAAAATATGGACGTTTTAATCTATTGCTATCGACAAGGATTTTCATATTCATTCTTCGAGGCATTGTAACGATCATCTCCGTAACTCTCGCAGCTTGTCATCAAATCTCTCAAAGGTTAACCTCGACGGTCCGTTACACTAACGTAATCTAAGTGATTACTGCGATTCCTTCTTACAAGATAGCGCTAGAGCTTCCATGTAAAGGCGATATCAGCAAATGGCGATAATATACGTGCGGAAATTGCGTCCAGCCGTGCAAAAATATTCACTATATCGTATATCTCGCATTTTCCATCTGTATAGCAAAAGTTCTCAGTCTAATGCCACCATGGCCGTACCGGAAACGTAGCCGTGTGCTGGTGAACAGCTGGGTTGCTTTACTGGCGCAAGATCGGTAGCAGTGCTGCAATTACTTCACATCACATTTAATTGGAAGAGCAGCGAGTGCAGTGACCATTGTATCGTCGTACGGACCAATGCCCGCTGCAGGCACAAGTGGTTTTGCCTGAAAGTTTTAAAAAATATGGACGTATTAATCTAGGGCTTTTAACAAGGATTTTCATATTCATTTTTAGAGGCATTTTAAATGGTACTCCTGAATAAATGTGCACTTGTTATCGGTAAGAACGTTTCGCCATAGTTAACATTTGTGCGGAGACTTATTGACGCAGCATGGATTTTCCAGCGCCAACAGATTAATATGTTCTGCTAAAATATGCTTGCTAATTCAGAGCTCCGACCTATAGGTCGAACGTACAGAAAAGACACAATAAAGAGAGATCATAGTGCAGCAATCAGTCTTTACCTCACTGTGCTCGCTCTTGGGCATCACTTTGTCCACAAGATCGACCCATTGCCCTCTGTGGGCCGCCGTCCATGGACGGCCAGGCCTCTTGGCCTCGTCACCACATATACGAGCGCAGTCGACCTATAGTGTGCTCTAGCAGGCGACAACCCGACTACTGCATTTGGACTATCTAAACCTTTGGTTTCTTGGCTAACACGGCTATCATTGCCCGTTTAGCGCCCCTGTACCATTAGTGGGTCACGCGGTAAGACCAGACACACTGTCCGGTATCACATGAACATAAGTGCGGCTTTAGGCCAGTAGTGGCCGGCAGGCTCTGCATACATCCGCAATAAGCGCCGCGCTCTCGGAGCCGAGGCTTGCATTCTCCACCCAATTGCACAACGGCGGCCAACATCCGGCGCTGCATCGAAGCCATCACCCCATCCTTCACAATTAACACTGCTCTGTAACTCTTACTAGAGGCGACCTGTCGTGACGGTGCACTTTCTCTCCCACTCTGGGCCGATTAGACGTAGCACCTCCCGTTCCCATTGCGTGCACGGAGCAAAACTGGAAACGAGCCCAAACACAAAGAGGAGCTTACGAGCGCTAGCGAAATCCAGCAGCCGGTCCACTTAACGCCTTCGCTCGGCGTTCTTTTCGGCTCCAAGAGTTAAGCGTGTCGAGTTCGTGACGTCTGCCCGTCCGAGGCGGGCGAGGGAAGCGGGCCTGCTGCGTGTGGTCGCCGGTTCGACGCTCGTATAGCGACGCGGATCATGAAAGCGTCCCGTGGTCAGCCACGCGTGTAGCCTCTTCAGAGTTCTCAACGAGCCGATCTCTTCATTTCGCCGCGCGCTCGTCGGGCTCGCTGTAGCGTGTCGACCCGGCATCGGCGTCGTTCCCATGCCGCCGTCTCAGGCGCAGGCACGCCATGCATGGGCGCCGGAACGCAGATCGCATCGCTGCGGGTGCTCCGTCGAACGGCGTTTCCGCACCGCGGTCGAGCGAACCCGTTTCCCGATCGCGTTTGTCTTTATTTGCCGCCACCGCGCACGGAAGGTGTGAGAAAGAGGCTCGAGAAATCCGCTACTTCCGCCGATGAGCCTCGGGCTGCGCGAGCAATGCGCGCCACCCTGTTAATTACGCCAGCCTCTCTTCTACGCGCGAACGAAGGGCCGCTGCGTGGAATGGGCTACGGCGAGGCATTCAGATGGACAGCCGCGTTGGTCAGCTGCGGTGCAATAAGCCGCTGAATGCGCTCTAGCCGCGTGAACAGGCTGTCATTTGTCATTTGCAGATTATAATGCGCAAAATATTTCTACTATGTTAGCTGCCTTCGATTTCCTATAGTGAGGCTATGTAAACAGGGGCACCCCACATCTTTTAGCGCAGCGTACGCAATAGTGAAAATAGGGAATGAAGGAAAAGCACGGGGGTGTCCCCATTTGTTTCTCTGCGCAAACTCGACAGGATTTGAAGGACGAGTAATTGGGGAGTTGTTTACGGTTGCGCCAGCATATTAACTAGTTTCCGAAAAGAATAAACGCTTACCCTTACATGGATTGTTCTTTCTAGAGGTGCTCGTGCATAAAAAGGCGCAGTAGTTGACTTTTACTTTCTTATTTAGATATGATTCGACACCCTAACTTGTGCATCGAGTTTGCACAGAACGAGTAGTGAACAGTAAAAATCGGCATGTGATTCAGCTAGCTTCAGGACGATCTTTATGCGCGCGCAGGGGACGACCACCCGCCTCAAAAGAGATGAGGTGTACACAGACTTGGGATGACTTTTCCGTTCACTAAAACCTTCCGTCAGCGGGCTATAGCATAACTTTCAGATTCTACCTGGCTGCTACGACGCGCCCCGCTACTGCCTGGATTATAGCTGGAAGCAGTGCCAGGACGAATGCTCCGTCTCGCTGTTGAAAGCTGCGGTTCACGCCATCCAATCAGAAGCGGATCTGTTCGCGCCTGAGAGAAGTTCGTGAGTGGCTGAGCCCGTCAATTCGGCAGCAGTGATGGCGCTGCGTACGATGGCAAATGTGGACTAATTTTGTGCTGCACCAATGGAAGTGAACTTTGAGAATTCAGACAAAACACAGATGCGCCAAAAGCAATCGATAACACGCCGTCAAAGGCCCGCAAGGGATCCTGTCAATATAATTAAATGGTGTAGCATAGCGGAGACTTCCTAGTGGGGCATAGCACGTTTTGTGTTCTAGGTTTCTGATAATTTTGACAACAGTCAGTGCAGCTTCGCTATGCTACCAGCGAAGTATAAAAAGCGTATTTGCATAGGCCTCTGCACCACTGTTAATCTAGATGAACCTGCAACAAAAGCATTCCACCACAATGCCTTTGGTACTAGCTGAGATAGCCTTGATAACAAGCGGCGCACCCTTTTCTGTCTCGTGATAGCAATTATTTACCTGTCATGCGTTCTGCGACATGTATGGGAAGTTTCACTAGCGAGGCAGCTCTAGAAAACAAAACAAGAGAGCAAAGCCGCAAAATCTCGGGACCCGCCCCGCGGGCAAAGTCCAGGGGCCGGCGCTCGTCCTCACTTCGGCATCGAAGTCCTCGGGCGGCTCCTCGAAGCGCACTCGCTCGCGACTGCTGTGTCCGGGCAGCCGTCGGTCCTTGGGCTTGCGCCTGCGTATGACGTATACGGGGCCGGACCGCTCGGATCCGCTGGCCATGGCCTCCAGGTCACGCAGCAGGTCCCGGCCCCGGCCACGACGGAACACCACGGGCGCGTCGTCGACGTCGTCGGCGTCCAGGTAGCGGATGCGGTAGCGCCGCCGACCCGAAGCCAGCGCCGCGGCCGCGCACAGCAACACGGCCACCTGCGCGCAGGACGCGGTCAATCACGGCTGCGCCCTCCGTGTGGTAGCAAACTTAAGCTGTGCAATTAAAATATTAATTAATTAGTTTCACTGCACAATGCGACAAAGTTTACACAGCACCATTATTAGCGGCGCACCCCCTATGCAGCTGCACAAGACAATGTTTTGTTCAGTGAAGGCAACTACGTGGTCTTCATTAATAAACACGCCGTTGGTTAAAAGCTTGTATATGCAAATACCTCACCCTAGCACACGCGACACAACAATCACGATGCAGGACAGGCGCGGTGCACTGGGGTTTCTGAACCAGACGCATGGATGTGTGGAGTAAGTTTGCCATCCGCAGCTTCTTGTGCCGGCAGTACACGAACGCCTTCTGCGGTGCGGACTGTGTGAGCCCTGGGAAGCTTGTAGACGCGCATTATTTGAGGAACTCTTTGGTCGTGCCTGCATCTGGTCGCTTGTTGTGTGCATCCATTCAAGCGTATACTGAAGTGGTTAAACTTTCCAGTTGGGATATGGGCTCATATCGCCGTAATACTTTGCTCGCTTTTTTCACAGAAAACAATACAAGCACGTGGCATCTGGCAACATTTCGCGACAAATGACCTATCGTAACAATTCCCGCAGGTCTCGCCAGAGCCAGCATCGTATAATTACTTTCGCCACTGTGGGCATTCTGTTAGACTGATTTTGCGTTGCTTTTACACAGCCGGAGGTTGCAGTAATAACGATGTTGCTGAGACACAGGCGTAGTTAGCCTCACGGTAATTATTCCGGCAATGGCTATGTGTCTGGGCCGCATACGGCAATGAAGTGCCGGGAACATAATGACTATTTCAGGGCCGAGTTTAATTGGGGCATAGATCTTCCCAACGTATACAGCCTCATTGAGAACGTCTTCAAACGTGAGCGCTATTTTGTATAGCCACGCTGATAACGACATCGCTCTTCCAGAGGCTGTTGTGTGAGACTGTCTTGGTCACTGGATTAATGATACCTTCAGGTGGAATACACATGCAGCGATTGTGAAAGATAACTGCTTCCACGCGCTCTTTTCTAAGAGCTACTTGAAGTTTATTACGCTGGCAGCGCACTTATTGAAAAGTACAAAAATGACTGTATTTCTCAATGAAAGGCGACGTAAAAGGCCGTCAAGTGTATTTCTTCCTCTTATGATCACACGTTAGTCCCAAACTTGCTTAGATGAAACGTCTCGGTATTTATGACACAAGGACACCGTATAAGTTGCTCGCACTTTTTGTTATTTTTCATTGAAATAGAAGGCCTCAGCAAAAAAGGAAACCACACGCGTCCTCACCTCCATACCTCTGGTTATGACGCACAGAAACGGTACTTTTTGTCCATACCACCACTCCATTTTGGTATTTTTTCTCGATAACTATCACTGAAGGGAACAGTTTCATTTATTATTTATCGTTATTTCAGTAGCGTTTTAATCAATTTATATTTATGTCATGATTGAAAAACCCAGGAACCTGTACTTAACTCTCTTATTTCATATACTATAGCTCAAATCACTGTATTCGCGCCGCGAAACGAGATTCATTATTTCTTAACACGTAAGCAACGTTTAGCACAGGATTCGGTCATGTTTCATAGACTGCCCGTACTGAGTTCGTTTTTCTCTCTTTGTAAGAAAGCGTCCAGGACAAGCGCATCCCCTGCAACACGCTTACGCCGCCGCCGCTTCCATCATGCCGCATCATTATTTGCACTCGCTCCTCGGGCCCTCGCCTTCCCCGAGGCGTCGGATTAAGAGCAGACTCCCAGAAGGCGCGATTAGCATACGTTTCGAAACGCCGCGCGGCGGTCGGTACGTCGGTCGGCGCTGTGTTGCATGCATGCTGCAGGTGTTAACGAGAGCGTCTCGCGTTGTTGCGTGTCGTGTATCGGGGACACGCAGAGCTTTGCGAGGCCCGCGTATACTGCTTCGAATCACCGCTGGTACCCCCCCCCCCCCCCCCTCTCATCGAACGAGGTGGACCGCACGCGTGAGAGTAAACAATTCGAGGTGGTGCCGGAGGTGCGCGGCGGAGGCGCAGCTTTATTCGTGCGTGCGGCCGGACCCTTCGTGTCAGTGCTTCGGCGGCCTTCTTTTTCGTGTCGAAGGCCTCCCGGCGTGCACAGACACTGTGGAAAGGGTGCGCCACCTCGAGTCGATGAGTTTCGGCGGACACAAAAAGTCGCGCCGCTCGCATGAGCCAACCGGCAGCGCCGTGGTGTCGCACAATGCTCGGCCGGAGTTTTCAGGGCTTGCTTTCGCCTCCATCGAGTGCCCGCAGTTGGTTACTTCACGAAGGTGCGCGCGCGACGCTCGGGTGTTTGCAGCGCGCGTTCGCGTTCGGCGCTTGCGGTTGTAACACGACCTTGGTGGTCACAGTTGGCCAACACCGGCGCCGACTGACTCGACAGATTCCCCGCGCCGCTCGCCTGCGCACGTTTTGCGAAAGCCAAAAGCCATTTGGCCGATGACGAACGACGGGGTGAATCTGTGCCACCCGCGGGCTCCCTATGCACTGCTCGAAACACTGTCTCCGCTACATGAGAGAAGGAAAGCGAAGGGGTAAAGAGGGGGGAAACGAAAAAAAAAATCTACGCGCATGAGCTAACCGCCTTCTTTCGTTATGACCCCCTGTCCTTGCTAGTTTTTGGTCGCGAGGTTTCCAGGAGAAACGTGTACACGATTCAGCGAGGCGTTATGTGTGTTATGGGTGACGAAAACCACAGCGCATAATTTCTTTCGCATCTCGTAATGATGGTGTTAGAAGAGCAAAAGAAATGAACTGCAGCCACAAGTATAATCTAGTCCTGCGACAAAAAGCGACACGGTGGCGCACTTCGGCACAAGGCTTGATGGTTACGCTTAACGTCCCGTCTACCAGTTACAGTGTAGCAAGGTTGAAATGCTCCGGTGAGGCGACTGGCCGGTTAGACAGTCGCAGATGTACACACCACTGCGTCGCATTTGTTACGTTCATCACAGAGACTTGGGAAGGGAAAAGAAAGCCGTAGGTAAGATACATTGGGTGGCTGAAGAGCGGGAGGGAGTAGGGGGGGGGGGGGGGGGGGCGTTGTGCTGAAACTTTAATATTAAAGCTATTTCAGGCCACAGTGAGGAATTTGGGTCCAAGCAGAGGATTCCGCACAGCTTCGAAATGGCGCACGCGCACATTACTTCTCCCCTGTCGTGCAGAAATCGCATGAAATCTCACGTCAATGAGAACTAAAATAAGGCAGAGTACTTGACTACTGCTGTAGCATAGGGTTCTTGAAGTGCGTTTGAGAAATTTTAGAATTTTGTAAGTTCTGCGATGCATGGAGAGCTATGGCATTTCAGAAAAGAACCTAATTAATTATTTATATTTATTTATCACAGAGAGTCGTTTGAAAACGTTTAGCATCATTTATATTTTCTTCTGTACTGCATGCAACGAACCATTTATCATCTCAGAGTAAACTATTCTTCTAGCAGAACAACCCGCCACATTTACCCGTACTATTTACTCGAACGCGATGCGTGCTTTAATCTGTGTGCTTCGTATTTATTATGGCAATGTGAAAAATATATAATTCTCTTCTTGGTTTTTGCACGTGCACATGTTTATTTATATTTCCATTCGATTTTGTTGGGACGGCTGGTAAATTTGTAAACTCTGGCCATCCGAGGGTACTGTGGCATCTGGGGCTTTAAAACGACTCAGTTTCTTTCTTTTTCTTTTTTCCTCACCAACGGTCTATTCTTGTTATTTTCTCTATTACACGTGAAAAGTTAAAGCCGCCACGTCTATACTGCAACAAAGGCTGCTTCGTCTCTTTATTATATTTCTAATGAACAATGATGAGGCGGACAAAGGAAGCAAGAGCCAGTATCGGCGTATCTCGTGCTCGCGGATCGTGCTCGGCATACTCGAAAGAGTTTGGCCGTAAGAGGCCGCAGTTAACCGGTAATGAACTTTAGGCGTGACACCAAGAGCGCTTGCCTCGTTCCGCTTCTCCATCTTCCTCCTCATCCCATTATCATTATTCCATTCCGTGCAGGAGAAACAGGGGCGATATAGCATCTTCATAAAAGAAGTAAGCAGCGGTACCGTTAAACCACGCTTTAATATATATATATATATATATATATATATATATATATATATATATATATATATATATATATATATATATATATATATATATATATATATATATATATATATATATATATCATGCGGCTTGTGAAGCAAACAGAAAATCTTAATTGCCGGCGGGGATTTAATCAAGAACGTTACGCGTAATTGCAGCCATCGCACTGGGGGAGCGCAATTGCACTTAGTTGCGCTAGTTCTCACCATTTACCGTTTTAACCAGTCCAGCGGCGCTAAGAACTCCCGCCGACGCGCTGAACGGGCTGTTTCGGAAGGCGGAAAAAAAGGCGGTTCGCAGACTCAAACTGCATCTGCGCGCGGCAGGCAAGCTCGCATCCTTGCGCTCTGCGTGCTTCTCCGTCAGCATCGCCCGTGTGCCACGTGCGATGCGCGGCGACCCCTCGAGCGGTGCTTCGCGCGCTCGGGCCGTGCATCACGACCGCGCCGAGCTCACGACATGATATCGAAGCATTGACCCGGCTCCCTCGCGAGGGGGCCTTTTCCACGCGCTCCTGCGCGGCGCCTGAGGAAACTGCCTAAATTATTTGTAACGAGAGCAACGGACTGCGGCGGCAGAGGACCGGTGGCGCTGCGCGTGTTGTTGGCCACTCGACGACACGCTTTCTTTCGCTTTGCATCTGATTCCGCGCCCGCCGGCGGCGAGTTTATTTGCCACCCGTGCGGTGCCCGATTTGCATACCCGCATCCGCGAGCAGATCCCCTTCCCCGGCGCATTCGTACACGCCGCGTAAGGTGCCTGCGGAAGAAACAGCCGGTTGAGAAGCCCGCGCCAGAGTACGGTCATAAAACTCCCCGCCTTTGCCGCGCGGGGTTTTCGCCGCGTTGGGAAAGCCGTTTTCGCTCGATGCTGGTGCCGAGAGCGTGCCAGTAGCGAGGCTTCCTGGATTCGGCCGGGTCGCGCGTCTGCGGCACGCGAGGAGTGGCAACAACCAAGAAGAAGGCTATAGCGCCTTCAAATAGCGCCAGGAAAGGACGACCCTCTAGCAGAAGCCGTTCGCGACTCGCAAAGTATGCGGAGCGACATTATGCCCCTGCTGTTGGCCGACGGGTTCTGCGGCGTCGCTGCGTGGAGCACGAGGGCATGCGACTAGAAGGAAAAGGAAGGGCGCGAAGCGGCGCTCCAGTCGGAGAATAGAGCCCGTACCGCGGTGTAACGTGTTACACGGTCCAGCGAAAATGCAAGGGGGAGGGGGGACTGCCTGACCGCGAAAAACAGTGAAAAGTCCGCTGTGCGAGAATTTGTCAATTTTTTTTGGGCACCCTTTTTTGAGCGGCTCCTCTGAGTGTGTGGTCACGCGGGGCCAGACTGCGTGAGGAAGAATAAAGATATAATCATTCCCGGCACCACTTTTTTCCCATTGCTCGCGATACTAACATCCTACGCATATATGCCTCCGTCTTATCTGTGAACTGCGATCTCACCCCTGGTCTCCATGCAAGATCACTTCATTTATTGAGACACCTGCTGTTTGCCGAATGACCCAAATACGAATACTTGTCAACATTAATGGTCAAGTTGATGCGATATTTTATATCATTGTTTCGAATAAGACCTCTCCAGGGGACCTGTACTCAGGACATCTATGTGGAGGCGTCGTGGAGCCAAACGTTGGAGGAGCGCCCCGACGACCCTATTCCTGTTCAGTTGCTGTGTGTGGTCTTTGCCGTGTGGTTCGTGCCATTTGCGCAGTTGTTACCGCCAGATGCGGCACTGATATATTTTTTTTTGCCAAAATGTTGAAAGCCAGTGCGCAAGTAGCACCACCTACATGCATACAGAACTCGCGAAAGCGTTTTTATTCCTTTCTTCATTTTTCAAGGAGATCACTTGCAAATCCGTGTTCCTTTGTAACCATCTCGTCCATATAGAGCCTCACGCCAGTCGAAGCACGATCCCTTCGCGTTCGACCATCGCTACTATCTCGTACCTCATTTTTCTCATTGATTTATGCCCGCTAAGTGTAAGGCGGGAATCACAAAACAAATCTGCAGGACCGGGCCAATTCAGTTCAGTCGTGCGCTGGGAAAGCGAACTTTCGGGACAAGGAAATGAAAACAAACAACGTACGGGACACACGCCATTCCCGGGCCGGTTTTATAGGAAACGACGCGGATGTACGAACCGCGTGCTTCCTTTTTTTACGGTTTGGTCCGGTTATCGCCAAGACACGGGACGAAGTAGAGAAGCGCGGTGCACGATGTCAGATCAAGCCATCATTTCTTCTCCGGCGCCACTCCATTTCCACGAGCCGAGTAGAGCGCACTGCCCCGTACGACGTCGCATTATAAGTGGGATGGGAAGGCTGGGGTGGTATCGACAGTAGACACCACGCTCAGGAGGGCCCGCCGATCGCTGCGTTCAGCGGAGGCATTAAAAGATAGCCGCTCTTCCCGGGCTTAAGCGTGGCAATTAAATGCACGACTGGAGCAACGCGGGGCACGACGGCGTGTGCTTCCGTGCGGCCAGGTTTCGTCCGCGGCCAGCGTGGAGAGCAGCGGGCGGAATTTATGCGCAAGTCGGGAGCCCGCCGCCTGCCGGAGGAGGTGCAGTGCGCGCGCCACGCGCAGCAGCACGGGCGAGTCCGCAGCATCCGGCCGCCTTCTATGCACGCGCTCCATTTAGAATGCACGGAAACAAAAGCCGGCCAGGTTAGCGGAGGGAGGAGGCCCGTGGACCTACGCCGTGCATATATACTATCCAGAGGGGTTTCGAGAGGAAAAAAAAAACGCAAGAAAAGGCGGGCTGACGCTTTCGCGTCTGGGACGGCTTACTTTCGCTGTGTATATATATTTGCCTGCAACGCGCGCGTCCCGCTTCTGGGAGGGACGAGCGGGGATTTCACGCTGCAATGCTGGATGCAAGGTTCTCTGATGGCGGCTTCCCACACACAAACGAGTCAGTAACTTGCGAGTACGCGCTCGGCATTCATCCTCGTGGTTTTATTTTGGGTCAGAATAATTTTGCTTCAATGCAGTTCCAAATAGTTTTGAAGAAAAAATTACCATACTTATCGGCTGCGTGTTTGATTTGACGCTTTTAAATACCAATTGGTGGTGCGCAATCTCCCGTGGGTGAATAGCTCTGCCAACTTTTCTGTAGCTCGTACTTTCTTCAGCTCACCGAGCTACAGCTGTGGCAAATAACATCAAAGATATTGGAGCTCAACGCAATGCAGCTTCGCTTCTTAGGACTCTCCTGCTACGCTAGTGGCTTCAGCGCTGTCCTTTAAGGAAGCCTTTGTGAAAGAAAAAAAAAAGCCTGAAGAAATGAAGCTTCGTGGGTGGCTTCACTAATACAATGCAGAGGTGCAAAGAGAAGAGCATTTAGGTTCACTATAGACCAGTCCGACACACGAAACGTGTTAAGCAGCATTGACGAACAAGCGTCACGGCTGCATCACGCTCCAATGCTGACGCATACTGTGCATGGCTCATCGTGCATGAGAACGCTCCTTGCAACAAGTTCTACTACAAGAGGAATAGTTGGGTGTTTTCACAGTGCATTTGCGCGCATGAATCCTTTAACGCCGGTACTCCGCCGTCCTCTCATCTAAACAGGCTGCAGCTCGGAGAGCGTAGATAACAACGGGTCCGCCCCTTCAGCTCCTACAACACCGTACGGTGGCGGTGCGGTGTAACCAGTTTTTCATCTTTGCTTAACCGCCACTCGTCTTCTGCACGTCGTCAAGAAATGATTCACTCTTCTTCACGACGTGTTCCCTTGCAGACAAAAAAAAAGGAATAACTGCTAGCTATCATCGAAAATATTATACGGCGAAGTGACGCAAATGGATCGAACGCCGAAAGTGTACAGTCCCTCCTGTCCAGCGCTCTCGATTTGCGCCGCTTCTCAGTCGGTTCGTGTCCGGGGTAACGTGATCAAGTGAGCCGGCTCTTCACTACTGCCGCGTCGTACCGACCAGTGTGCCGTGCGCGAAAAACAGGACAGTTCGCACTCCTCTCACTTGCACTTGTGCTCCCAGCGTGCATCGCCACACAGGTCGGAGTGCCGCGCCCAGTACGATTTCCAAGAGCGATACACAAATTTGGGCTCGTCCCGCCCTGCTCGTCGGCATTCATGGGGTGTATTATCGGCACGTGTCGTCTCTTATCGCGAGAGTAGATTTTTTTTTTTTAGAGTATGGCAGCGGCTCATCGTGGATTATGTATTGCGTTGGATAATTAGGTCAGAACTTGGAAACAAGAAGCGGTGCTCGGGATTTGCATAACCCTGTTTACGCGCGGCTCGACGTTCTGAAAAATGACCTCTAATGAAGTGCTGTCATATTACCAAGTTGCGCAGAGTCCTCATTCACTGTCCTGGTTAGTGGGTGAAGTGGCACAGGGACGGGATTTTGTGAGGCGTAAACACGGGGAAATGCCGCTTTGCAATTTCGCATTATGTATGTGACCGGATGAACAAACTGGTGAAAATTTTATAGAATTTCGCATTGGAATGTTATCCGATTGAGTTGTTTTCATAATATGAATGTCACCTATAAACGCTGCATAATCCAGTTATCTTGCTGAAATTACTGTTATCAGATTTAGAGAAAGCGGACAATGCCTCTATAGATACCATAGGTGAGAACAAAGCGGAGAGTCAAGTAGTAAGACTTGAAGCGGAATTGCTGGCAGGCGAACATCCTTGAACAGAAATGTCCTTGAAGTCCTGGACTCTAAACTGGCTCTAGGCTTTTGAAAACGGCCGTCCTTATTGCAGTTTAATTCAGTGAACTCAGCCGAGACTTACACTGAGCGAGAATTCGCGATACGGACTCGTCCTAGAAGATGATGAAAAAAGAGCACGTTATTTGTTTAGCGAAAACGGAAGGGGGGGGGGGGGGCTTTATTTTGGGGGGGGGGGGGGTGTCATTGCTTCGCATGGTTCTCATGCGTCCTGTCCCGGTGGCTCAGTGACAGTGGTGCTCGGCTGCTGAGCAAAGGGCCATGGAGTAGAATCCTGGCCGCGGTGACCGCATTTCGATGGAGGCGAAATGCAAGAATGCCCGTATGCTCCGCGATGTCAGCACGCCGTGATGAAACAAAAAAGGAAAACAGAAAAAAGACACGTATATGACCTTAATCTGGAACCCTCCACAACTGCAGCTTTCTCTGTGGTAATTTTGATTCCCTCCGTCATCCCTCCCCTTATTGCGCGGTTCAGGACTCCATGGAAAGCGAGACTGTTACTGCGGATTTTTTTTCCTCGTAAAACGATGTTTTTTTTGCATTTCTCACGCATTATAGCGGCGTCCCAATCATCCGAAGCGAATGCTTCAAAAGCAATCTACGGTGCAGTATCACCTAGAGTGCTGCATGTACCGACGAGTGCACGTGGACGGCGTGGCTGCATACGGCCAGGCGTGGGAACAGCCCGCGAGCGGTGAGCGCAGGGTGTTTCCTCAGCTCCCTTTGATGGAGTGCGAGGCCCCCTCGGGGCGAACAGCGGCCCTTTAGGCACCGAACGAGATAAGGGCGATTTGGAGGAGCTCACCGGCCGCCGACGGCGTCCGGGTAACTAACTATGCGAAGAGCTCGGATCAGACATGCATCGGGCGCAGTACGCTTGGTGCTTCAGGCAACGACCGGTGGAAGAGAGACATGAGGGTGGGAAATTAGAACCGCGTAGTACCTTCGCATCACGTTCTTTTGATTCGTAAAGGAGTAGGCTCTTTAGATACCGCGAAGAGCTTGATAATACATTGTATACAGAGTGCTTGTTTACAGCATACTTGCTCGTTCACTTGCTTCCGATGTGGAGCGAAAATATAAAGGCAAATGTGACGTGTACAATGTTTAAGCTCCAAGTGAAAAAGAAACAATTTCGCAGCATTCCCTTCAGACACCAAAAAAAATGCGCGAGCTTTCCGTTTCGACATACTACGCTGAGAGAACCGACAACGGACACCATTCACCCCTCACGAAATCCCTCACAATGTTACGCTCAAAAAAAAAAAAAATCAGGCGACGTGTTTGTTACTTTCAAGTTCATTTGTTTCATTATTATTATTGCTGCCACCCATTCCATCGTTCTAGTTCTACCGTCGCCGAAGCGAAGAACCTAAGTTTTCATCTGCTCATTGAAATGCCGTCAAACAAGTGCGGCATGCGATAGCAAGTGCGCCGCCTCCTGTGACTCTAATATACCCGCTGACCCAGCTGAAGCCTACATAATGGTTGAAAATAGGCAGACCCGTAGTGGCCCGCTCAGGCCGCCGTTTAACAATCCTTTCACCAAGGCCCGTTACAGAGCACTGGGTTCTTTGATGACTACAGACGCCTGCATGCATGCACCACAATAATAATAGTAGTGATATTAATAATTATAATATTAATTGTGTCCATTTTTGAGTATAATTGTATATTAATATTTGTGTAGATAATTTGTGTGGGTTGATCTTCTAGCTTCTGTTTCCTTATTAGTTGTGCACTGAAATTTATTCTCATAGGAAGTCCCACCTGCGGTCTTGTTCAATGGGACCTCTCGCTGTATATTCTGGTAACTTGTTTAGGAATCTCAAATAAACTTTCGACTTCAATAATACCAATAATACTATTATTATTAATATTACTTGGTTAGGAGCCAAGTAAGAGTGCATGAACTCTCACTTACGTCAGGGTAGACACCAGAATTGCGCTTTGAGGGAAGGGATGAAGGAGTGGGTGAAAGAAGGGAGAGAGAAAGATTCGCCTTATATGAGGGCTCCGGATCATGTTCGACCATTTGGGGTTCTTCAACGTGCACCGACATAGCACGGCACACATGCGCCTTTTACATTCTGCCGCAATCGAAAAGCGGCCACCGTGGCCGGAATTCGACCTTTCGACCTCGTGGCCAGCAGCTGCGCTTACCGAAATACGGACGCCGTGAGCGAATACAACGCGCGAAGTCGTGCTGTGTTAAAGCCAACTTCATTGATGTTCTTGGCCACAGCTTTATTAAGAGGAATAAAACACGTCAATGGCTAAATCTGCAAGATGTTTGCCCGACGCCAGCGCAATATTCCGAAATTACGCAGGTATGATTCCTGCTGGTATTCGTAACTTTTTTCATTCCTGCCCACTGTACGCATTTTTGTTTTCTTATCGCGAGTTCACGCAAGTCGCGAGACGCGTCTAACAGTTTGTACAATGCTATCGGCCTTCAAGGGAAAAAATTGAATGCGTTACACGCTATGTGCACATGCAATGTAGGCAACAAAGATGCGCATTTGCGGCCCCTTGCTACGTGAGATAGTGTAGTTTGTTTCTTTATTGCGCGTAAATCTGTTGCAAACAATGCATCCTCGCGTTCCATATTCAACAGAGTTTCATCTAAGCTGCTGACTGTACACCGTAAACGCAGACCGACGATAAAGGAGGAATTGCAGGTATAGGTATTCTTACACGATTCTTATTATTCCCTATAGTGTTTCATTTTCGCTGCGTTGTACAGGTGCTCCAAAAATAAAACTGGGCACGCTGGCGGGCAAAAATTTTGACCGCAGCACACTGGACACTCTCAGCACGATTGCGCCTATATAGGTTAAAAAAGGGAGTAAGCTGTCCTGTGTAGAGCACTCTCTTTTATAAAAGGGAGTGCTCTAGAGGACAGCTTACTCCCTTTTTACTCCCTTCTGTTTAGAGTGTACAAATGGATCCGCGTTCATACAGCGTTAGTGCATGTGGCACATCCAGCTGACTAGAGCCATATTTCTGACGTTCGTCTTAGCAGCCCGGACGAAGCAAGAGAAATTTTTTTCACAGACCCATGCACCGTTCTACTTTTGGGACACGTGTTCTGCGTCACGTGGTAATCGTAACTTGGGCAGAGAGAGGGGGATGACCGCAGTGCGTTTCGGCCAGACTTTTGGACAATGCAGCCAAAGCTTGAATAGTGTTTGTCGGAGAGAAAAATAGCCATAGAAAGAAAGAAAGCAGTTGCCATACAACCACCTAAGGCACAATTTCCCCTTGATGAGGCTTTTGTTGCTGCTCTCCTAGTTGCTTCTCTTATTTCGTTGGTCTAAGCGTCTAATCGGGAGTACGCAGCAGGAGTCTGAAAGCTTGGGATTTCGTTTCAAATAAAGACTGGGGCCATTTTTTTTTTAACATCCTAAGACTCCGGATGTGTTTTGTATGCCCCGGAAGACGAAATCTCATTTTGACTGCGTCTTTCAAACTCAAAATTACATGTTCCGCAGCGTTATAGCTTCTGTGTGGCAAGATTTGGTCCCGTAGCAAGAAATTCCGCAGATCACCCTTGTCCCAACTGGCAGTAGTTCTCTGTTCCGGTATTTTTTTTATTTTTTTTTTACTGTAGATGTTCGGCGATATGCGGACTTGTCTCAGCCATTGATTCCAGAGCACACGAGCGAGGAGTCCACCTGGCAACGGGCATTGCCCGATCAACAGAAGCCGCGTTGCGAAGTCGGTGGGCTGGTGATCGAACGCCAACGATGAAAGGCAACGGAGCGCGGGCTATCGCGCAGGGGCTGGCCTATTTCGCACGCCCAGTGCTGCGAGCCGGTGCTCGAGTTTCTGCCTCCTCACTGAAAGGTGCACCACAATGATTAGCATGTATGCATCCGGAGGGCCAGCCCAGTGTTGCTTCTGGGTCAGCGCCCCCGAGATTTCGCCACGATTTGTCCGGGTGTGGCTGGCGGATTCGATGGTGTGACTGGACTCTGGCTGCTTCCTCTCTTGGCTGGGAGCGATCAGACGCGGACGGCGGGCTTTCTCGCCAGCGCTGTGCCCGGAAGCGGGGAAAATGGGATGCGTTTTAAATACCTACGCCAAGCAGATCTCTTTTTATACATTGCAATGGCGTGAATGTGAAGCTCATCTTCCGCATGCGTAGAATGTGCGCTTTAGCCACGCGAGCGCGTTCCCCCTACCCGCCTCACTCGTACAAAAAAAAAACAGAAACAGAGATATCCGGTTGTGCCAATAACTAATTAGGGGACGTACACACGGAAATGTATCGATTAGGCAGTTTTATGCCTGTCCTCATAACCACGGGCGAGAAGCGATGAAGCTGAGTTCGTCCACTCCCATAGCAACATCACAGGCTTCAGTAATAAACCAGATGCAAACGCGCCTCAACTTCATGATTGCGCCAAAAGTTTATTTGCAGTCGCACCCTTAAGATTACTAAAGTTGTTATCGTGTTTTTTACCGCGAGGCAGATGAAGAAACAGTTTTGTTAACTTAATAAAGCGACCCTTGCGCCATTAAAAATCAAATCAGCATCATAATTTAGTAAACAAAAGTAGATGCTTAGATGTGGCGTGTTTCCGTAGAGGCTCCGTAAGGTGTGGCTCTTTTCAAGGAGTGAAAATGGCCTTCCAGTACAGCCTCGACCGGGCTCTCTCACGGAAGCTGCTTCGCCGCCGGCAAGTGCTGTGCAGCCTTAATCGCCTTCTGAAGTTCGTTTCTTTATGTTTTTTATGAATTCGAAAGTATTATATGTCCCATTATATAAAATCCTGCGTCCACCGTCTGTGGCATAAAATTGGGAGGATATCAGTACATCTTTTGATGCTGCACCGAATTTGATTTCGGTGCCACGTCATCGTGGTCAACGCATCTGCGCATGACGAGCATGCATTGCTTGGACATGTGGATCAAGATTTTCGCCCGCCAGCGTCCGGCCGTTGGCAGTGCCTGCGTCATCATTCTATGCCAACATGCGCAGAGTACTGCGCACCGGGACTCCAGGTGGCGACACAGTGCAATCAAGCTGTAAATGGGCCTCTCGCTGGCTTCGCATCCCTGGGCGCAGCAGCATCGGAAGCATGCGGAACGCTAATCTGTTCATCTGCCTTGTGCAGTTCTACATATAATGTTTTCGTATTCTCACACCTAAGCATTCTTAAGTGTCTCTGTTTCTTGGTCATCGTTCTTAGTCATTTCATTTCAGGCAGCATTGCAGGAAATTGCACGGTTCATCAAACCTGAATTAATATAAATCGAACTTGATTCGGTTCGTACGGATCGGCGTTAGGTGTCAGGGAGAAATTTTTCATTACATGAAGTGCTACGAAGGCAATCGAACTGTAAGTATTTATGAGGCCTCATACCTTGCCTTTTTTTATAAGCAGAAAGCCAGTGGTTATTTTATGCTCCTTGTTTAAAAGAAAAGAGAGAGCCTAAACTGCAAATGTAGATTTTATTCTTGCTTACAGTCCAGCATGCTACTTCTCTCTTGGTTTCCGCAGGATAGAAATGAAATGGCACGAATAGCATTGAGCAGCTAAAGGCGTCTAGCTACGCTGGTGCAAGTGGCATAAAATATTCGCTGTAATTGCACAACAACAAAAAAAGATGCACGGCAAGTTAATGCACAGTCACTGGCATGTTACCCGTTGCTCTGCCGACGTTATTCCGCACGCCGTAGCGATTTCGTAATTGCTGGTACCTGGAAGAGAGGAGCGGCTGCGCGGAGCCGCGAACTGCAGCATATCATGCTTGTGAAATAACAGCCCGCCGAATGTGTGTCACGACTGGCGTTGACAGAAGGGCGTTCATGAAGGAATTACGAGCGGGCCCCATTAACCGAGCGCCGAAGTCCGAGGGGTTCGCCGGCGACGCCCCGCGGGCTGCAGCTTCCGCGACCCGGCGGTGCCATCCGGTCTCTTTTTTTTTTCCATTTTCCTCGTCGCGTTCCTCTCCGCTTTGCCCCTTTCGAAGCAAACGCCGTCGGGGATATATGCGCTTGAGTGGTGGATGCGTCCATGATGTGAGATTACGCAAGGTTTACGCGCAAAACATCTTTGTTTCCTCCTTCTTTTGCACTCAAGATCGAGCCTGTAAAAAAAAAAGTAGCGCTTTTTGTTTCAGTGCGGTAGTACTTACAGTGGGCATTCCTCGTATTTAGCCGTTGAGTGTTAGGTCTGTCTGTTTGTCTGAAGCCGGTTTTGCGGCAGGCTGCTCACGGGCCCACCGTGTCAGGCGGCAGCTCAATTAATCGCGAGAGCCTGCTTTTCGAGCCAAAACTTCGGTGCTAATCGCAAATATTTTTCTAAGTCTGCATAAATCGGGTTTTTTAGGGCTATTTAATTCGGAAAAAAAAAATATTATTGCCCTCGTTGTTGTGGCGGACACAAAATGTTCTATCTTTGCTAATAGTTTGCATAAACTACCTAAGAATGACAGGCTACACCAAGAAAATATTTTTCCATATCAGATATTTCTTTTATTTTCCTGTATTATAATGCAGCCGCCACGGTGGCTCAGTGGTTAGGGTGATCGGCTGCTGACCCGAAGGGCGCGGGTTCAGTCCCGGCCGCGGCGGCAGCATTTCGATCGAGGTGAAATGCTAGGGGCACGTGTACTGTGCGATGTCAGTGCACGTTAAATAAGCCCTAGATTGTCGAAACTTCCGGAGCCCTCCTCTACGGCGTCCCTCATAGCCTGAGTCGCTTTGGGACGTTAAACACCATAAAAACACAAAAATTTCCTGTATTACAATAAATCTGTCGCAGACATTAGCCATCTCTTTGTGCAGCACATCGACGATTGCACAGGAGCTGCCTGCCTTTGTGCATTCAGAAAACATTACATCGACCATTCTGAGCAGAGTACAACAACCTTGGACTTTTAACGCACTTTTCGATCATTACCATCAGATTTAAACATGACATGGATAGCTACATTCCAAAAGGTTTAAACTAAACAGTTGTCTGAAAACAGCACTCAAAGGTAAGTACAAGTCGTCCATCATGGTGGCCTGACTGGTCTTGAGGGCAGGAACCGGGCCCAGCGCTGGAACCACCAGTAGAGTAATGCCGCGTGCTTTTTTGCCCATTTCTGCCATGTGTTGCTGTCGAGATAGAGGGATTAATGGCGCCTCTGTCCGGCCACTATACATCGAAGGAATCGACAAGAAAGGGTTGCACGCAGATGCACCAAGCTACTTCTTTCCAGGCTTGTTCACGACATAATGCTTAGAATATAAATATTCAGCGCTGAATCCAACATCTCCTTCTGGTACTGGGATCGCCGCCGTGTTAAAAAGGCATCTGCTAGGCAGGAAAGCTAACTTTTGTATTATTGCAAAGGGTGTTTTCATCCCCAACTTTGCAGACATAAAGCATAGTGCTTTCATCTAAACATTAGCTAAATGCGCCTTTATTGTGCAACCTAGCTGCATGTTTTTCCAACAGCTCCTCGCAACTTAAATCCCAGGGTACACAGGAGGACCAGCACCTGTTCAACTTTTTGGGACATGATTTTGAGACTAGATGACTGTAACCAGCTAACATCTCAGTACAGTTAAGGCTGGTTATAGTTTAGGCTTGAAATTAGAGGGCCGCCAAATCTGCCGTTAGAACATACCTGGACACCATTAGACGTGATCACGTACCTACACGAAAGCGCGCCACTAAAATTGCGCACTGCGCCTCGTTCCACCTTGTGGGATAACAAGCGAACCCGACAGGTCGCCTCGTAGCTGAAGGGAGCAACTGGCTTGACGAAAAGGAGCAAATGCAGGGCGCAACCATTAGCAAGGAAGCGTTCCACATCTGTCGAGAAGACGCAAAGCCCCTTGCACCGAGTTTCAGTTCACCAAGCCATAATCAGCTGATTCGAAGCGATAGCAAAGATTCTGTTAATATTCAGGCCTGTTCGCTTCAGCGATGAGGTCGCTGATTGCCCACGCGCATAGCTGCGCTGTGGTAATGCGCAGAAATTCTGGGTGCGTAGAAGCAGGCGTGCCACTGCTGGTCAGGTAACAGCGAGCAGTCAGATGACTGCTGAGCTACATAGTTGCTGTGCACTGGGAGATTGCTACTCGTGGGCTCCGCCAGGAAACAAACTACGAACCACGCTCGGCCTCCAAAAGCAGCAGCTGCATCTCACTGCTCAGAGTGGCACGCCTGTCTCTACTCGGCCGCGCAACCTTAGTCTTGTTGCCTCATCGCGGCGGTCCTCATTAATGGCGCCCTCGTTAGTGAACGCTCTTTTCTGAGCCCATTAGCATACGCTGGGGTCATTAGGAAAACCACAACCGCAAAACAAAGCCATGCCTCCAGCGAGCTCATTTTCCTGCGGACACCGGCGCGTCCAGTCGAGCATCGTGCCAGCCATGCGGCGTGTTTGCTGCGCTGGCTCTAGCGCCTTCTGTCCGGTGCGCGCTTACGCACGACCGGACTACCGCGTCGGCAAGCGCGCCCCAGTCGCGCAGGCGGGGCGCGGCGCCGCCTCCCGCGCCAACGCGAAATGACCGGCTGCGCTGCCTCGCAGGCGGTCGAGGACGCAGGGGGTCGCTCTTCACCGCGGCACTGAGTGGCACTCGGCGGTGAAAGCGGCCGCCGGGCTGCCCGAGTTCCTCCTGCAAATTTCTCCGGAATCGGCCGGTCCGCTGTCATAGCTCACGCTCGCGATGGCCGCGACGCTTCCTCGCGGGCGGCACGCTGAGGACCCTCGGCAGCACTCGGCGAAGACGAGGTTTGTTCTGTTCTCGGCGGCGTATACGATGAAAGCCCGAAGCAGCGCTGCCGCCTGTGCTGTGACTCCAGAGCCGAGTCGATACATGTCGCCGCCGCTGCCAGCGCTCAACGACATCGCGCCCTCGAGGAAGGAATAAAGGCCCCCTTCGAATGGAGATGCGAGGGCGAGACGCCTACAAGCAGCGCGTGCTCGGCCACGACGAGACGAGGTGCTATTCCTGAAGGCGTCAAGGCGTCCGCGAAACTCTTTCCCGGGTCGCTCGCTGCTCACACTGTCACTCGCTGACTGGCCAGATTTGCCGGAAGCTTGCCCACGCACGGGCGTCAAGTTTGTTTCTTGCTCAGAGGGAAGCGAATGGTTATAGACTTTTCTGCGCGGTCCCCGAAGTATTGTGCACATGTAAAAAAGAAGTTTGAGCGCGGACGCGCCGGTTACTTTGAAGCAGGTTTGCGGAGCCGCATTAACGGCTTGTTTAGCAGGTTCGCTCTAGATACGTGACAGGAACGTCGTAGATTTAAAGCGCCAGGTCCGGTCCTACCAGACCACTGCGTTACACTTAATGCAGTGTTCTCCTATACGTAAAGCGTCCGCGATCAAGAGAAGCGTTTCCGGGTCTTGCATATTCGTTTTCGAACCTGGCTCCCTGGGCTGCAGCTTTCACCTGGTGTGTCCTCATATTGCGACTCTCCGACAAATTGATAACTGCGCCGACATTATTTGCTGGCAGCGGCGACGTCATATGAGGTAAATAAATAAGAAAAGACATATTTGTCAGTATTCTGCAGAACTGTTGCATTCCATTCTTTTCTCTTTTACAGCGGCAGCTGCTAAAATCCCGTTCCAATTGTGTTTGTCATCGGCGTTGTTGTTGTAGTAGTAGTAGTAGTAGTAGTAGTAGTAGTAGTAGTAGTAGTAGTAGTAGTAGTAGTAGTAGTAGTAGTAGTAGTAGGCCTAACCGGGAGGTGATAGGAGGAAGAGGTTTGCATTGACATCACTCATGACGTCACTGGAAGGTGCCATGGCAACGCGCCACACTAAATGTGCTGGACCCAGCGATGTCACGTGTGACTGCGAAGTTCCCCTTCTGCGTAACTCCTCCCACTGCTTTGACGCCCTCCCGAAACGCATACATAGACCTCATCTTTATGAATCAGGCACTGCTCCAACACCTCGAACACATCTCCTACTGCTTCTCAGACAACTTGACATGCATGCATGTCGCTCTGAAATTCTTCACCGCATTATAACGCGAAATGAAAAGGCCTCAACAGCTGTCGCTTAATATCGCTGGGCACACTGGTAACCATCATTTGAGTGTGTTTTATTTTTGTTGTTATTCATACACGCATGAAATATGGATGTAAACATGAAAAAAATCTTAAGCTGCAAACACATTACATAAGCAGTATTTCTGAACTGTCCAAAAAAAGTGAAAGTAATAAAATGTATGGTAATTTCCAGCCAGAGGTTCATCCCTATGGAGGAAAGCTCACACGGCTGATACAAACGTTCTATTGTAAGTTGTGCAGCCCACATGGACAGGTTGTTCGATTGCGCAAGTTTACTAAGCCAATGAAAATTGCTTGCCATACCACACGAGCTATTTCATAGACAAATGTCTGTATAAGTATAACCATATCATCCCTATAAATAGTCTTTGGGTTCCCGTATTGTTCTCCGTTTAGTATTTGCCACATAGTTCTACATTTACGGCGTCGTTACAGCGCGTCGACTTTCATCCGCGTGGTCTGCCAGCGACCTGCATCGCTGGACAGCTCGAAGCTATCGCACGAGGCAAGCAAACGGAGGTTCCTAGCGGCCGCTATTTTCCTCCATTTCGCTGGGCCGCGGACAAACGCCAAAGAAAGAAAAAGAAAAGTTAGAGAAAAAGAAGGAACGGTACGATCACTTCGCGCGCATTATTGATCATCCCTCATTAGTAACCTGAAAGATGCCCCGTCTCGTAGCCCCCCCTCTCCCCTTTTTGTTTCTTCCTTCTACATCCACTTGTTTTCCTTCTGAACTTTTCCATGAGAACGGGACAAGATAAGCAGGACGTGCAAGTGGTCCTCATCAGTTCCGAGCGTGTATACGACAAGAATTTCGGGGCCAGAGGAAAAACAGCTTTCCTTCCACCTCCTTGGCGCGGGCGCGTATTTATACATGCGGAGAGCCCGTCCGCCGATAGCGTCAGGCCAGCCTCATCCGAGGCGCAAGACGCCTCGTCCTGCTATTTATATACCCGTGCGTCAGGTATACCACGCGCTCCATTATGCAAATTGTCCCACGGCGGAGAAAGAGAACGGCACCGCTACAATTACAGCGGCGAAATGGCCGCTCGACTGCTCCGCCGTGCAATATGCCAGTTCCGCGCTGCTCGCCGTTTGCCCGCATAGTCGCTAACGCCGCGCGGCGCTTCTGGACCCTCTTTTTCACACAGCCATCAACTAGCAACAGTGCATGTAGCAGTTCTTCACTCGGGAAAGTGCACGAACGCCCCTCTCTCGCCTTGGGTGCTGATGGCATTCTCAGCTGTACTGACGCATGCTAGTTTGCTTACAGGCTGACACTTGCCACGCACTGTTTTTTTGTCGAATAGATTCTGGACCGCACAGATTAACTGGTGTAAGCTATATTTGGTAAGATATGAAGCACTTAGATAAGATTAGAGTTGAATGATGTCTTGCCCTTTTACCTCAACTAAAACAAAAATATTCATCATCAATGGGCGTTGAGTTCTCGCGCTTCATAAACTTGCACGCGTTTTTTTCTTTTTCTTCCAGGGGGAGGAGCTGTGCTGTTTTCCTGCCTTTAGCATAGCCTAATTTTCGCCTGGCGTTCGTACGCTTTCTTGCAGGTTTATTTTAGGCTACATGAACCAACGAACGGTGAACGGTGACAGCAATTGTTTCCGAAAGTCGTAGATGGGAAATGTTGCTAACATCCGCATCCGCGTAGAGTTTTCCGTACTCCACTGGTCCTGTGCATGGGCGGTGCTTGACGAAGAGCCGTTCGTTCGTGCGGAAGCTTAGACTTCGTAAGGCTCTGAACGCTGTTTCCCTCTTAGTTCTTCTCGTCAGCCAATCGAAGAAAGAAAAACAAAGGCAGAGGACAAAGGACACAGCCGCCTTGCAAGGAAGCACACTACGCGAAGCTTCTTGCGTTCCTGTCCGCTGAAATATATCCGAGAGCCTTTATGAATAAGTCATGAGCCTTAAGCTCTGTTTGGGGGACGGCGCCAGTCTCTGCGTCACTCCCGTTCGCCAGACCTGTTGTCCCATAGCCCGTGTTGGCACTGGCTGGATACAGCATGTCGGCAGTGGATTTCGCGTAGATTTGTCCGCTTGACGAAAATGAAAGTGGAAGACATGACAGAAAAATCAGATAGCTTTTTTGACGAACATATCGCATTTGCGCAAATGTGACGTCCTCTTCTTTCGCAAAATCACAGGCTAGCCAAAACGAGTTAGTCGCGGTGTTAGCCCGCCGGCAAGTTACCTAGAGTTTTTACGTACTGAAAGTTTCTTGAATAACGCCGAACATTTTTTTTTTGTCCATAACAGCTGTGAAAGCAAGGTTGATGGGTGCAGGCAGTTTGGGAGATATGGGGGGGGGGGGGGGGGAGGAGTACATCTGCGTGTGCTAGGGCTGCTTACACTTGAGTTAGATACGATATTTAGGGGCGCGTAATAAAGCCCCAAATTGTATATTTTAAGAGCTCGCCACTGGGCGCAGCGGCGACACAGTTCGGGTTCACAGACGGCGACATATTACTAGCGTTAATAAACACTCTGCTCTCTGTCCTTTGTGTTTATTAACGCTAGTAATATGTCGCCGTCTGTGAATCAAAAGCACCAACTAGCCCAACTTAATTCTTTAATAACACAGTTCGGATGTCTGAGAACAAGATCAATATGATTCCAAGAAAATTATCATTACTAGAGAAAAGTTGCAGACGAGAGGTGAGCAGAGAGAATCCAGCGTATCGACATGTTCGCACAATTTATATATTTTTTTTAATTTCTACTAATTATCAGCAGAAAAAAGTAAAATATAAGAGTGGCATGTTCCCATATCGGTACTGAGTTTTCATTGGCCACTTACTATAGTGAATGTCCATTCGTCGTAAAGGCACTACTCCTTTCATCGGTGAGATTTTATCCCACTGCAAAGCCCCGTCGTTAGCGGCAAAACACGGGAGCAATCGGCAGTTATTGTTCGATTGCTTCACGCTTCAGAGTGCAAGTTTGAGGGTTCATCCCAGTCAGAAAAAAAAAATACCCCAACGTCGACGCAAGAATTCTGAAAGCTCTTCAATGCCTGATGCGAAATTCATAGAGTAATTAAACATTTTTATTTCACTATTGAACATCGCACAATTTCGTCTATAGTCAGTGCTCCTGTGGGGTACGTACAGTCGGGGACAAAAGTCTCTGGGCCAAGTGTTCCCGAAATGAAGCCGATAGCTTTGCTATTATCCTGCGGCTGGAGACCAGACTTGTGGAAGTGAAAGTCAAAATTTTGCTGTTTCATCTCCAAAAGTGTGGTCTCCAGCCGCCGGATAATAGCAGAGCTATCGGCTTCGTTTGAGGAACACATGGTCCACAGAGTTTTTTCGCCGACTGTACGTACATACATGAAGACGGCGCGCACTCATCTCTACGCGATGTCAGCGTAGCAAAATGACCAAGCGCTTATCCGTCTTTACCTTCGTCTTTAGTGCCGTTTTTGTTGTGCTGTGAGCAAAACGCAGCGAAATGACATCAGTGGATAAGCGTGCATGACCTGACTGAACTAATTTTACCTTCACGGAAGTTCTGTCACGTCGATCTAGGTTCTTCGTTCACTTATGTCGTACACACCCTGAGTAGTCACAGCTAAACATCGTGAGAATCAACCTTTGCAATGAAAGCGCTCACGTCAAGGCTCTCCAGAGACACGGGGGACAGGGTAGTATTCTGAGCTTGCAGAGCTAGTGAAAGTTTCTGCAACAGCTGCTCATAGTTGTCCCGCCCTTCCTTTCAGTCTCAGATAACGCGTAAGAGGTTTCTTATACACTAGTAGCTGTCTGCAAGGCCGCGTGCTCGTTATGTTTTTTCTCTTCGCGAGTTATCCTCTCCCCATCTACATCACTGTGCTTTTATTCGAAGGGGATGCAACAATACTACGATGTCCTCGCATCGGCCAGGTACAAGCTTACTCGCGCGGGAAGGGTATACGCGCACAGTGCATGACTTTCAACTGCGCTGCGTTTCACTTGCCGATCTGCTTTCGTTCTTTGTCGTCACTGTATAAATATCCGGACATTTCGGACGCGTGCTGGTCTGCATCACGGGACGCGATGCTTCTGCCCGATAAAAGAGACAAGGGCAGAGCCGGGGGAAGTGAGCCCACTCGTTCGTTCCTGCTCATCACGCTTTGGCGAAGAGAGCGCGGGGCGTGTGCTAGCCGGCCGACCCGCATCGCGATTAGGCGTTCCTGTATACGCGCATGCACGGAGGCCGGCAGACACGTTCCTCTGAGGCACGCTTTGTTCCACCGAACGTTTCGGGTGCAGAAGAGGCTCGTTCTCCCTCTTTTTGTTTTTCTACTTTTCGCCCTCAGTCGGCGTTGCTGTCGTTTTCTTTGTTATGCTCGGTCCCTTTGTTCCTGCGGCAACCGCTGCCGCCGTAGCTGCTGCCTGTGACGGCGGCCGCGCAGAATCGCCGGCAATTGCGGCTCCACTTACGCATTGTGCGAGCCGTCACCTGTGCGATGTAAGCTGCGGCCGCTCCTCGGCACTTCGTGCTGGGCCGCCGGCACATCTCTTTCTTTCGCTGCTCTAGATTTGAAGAGGGCGGGCAGGGGATTGGACGCAGGCCGTCCTCCCTCCTCGCGATGGGCTGCGGCGCAGGTGGCAGTGCGCGGGCGAACATTTGGCAAAACCTAGCTTTTGGAAAAATCAACTGTGCGTGAGCGCACCCGTCTGAGCATTTGCTTGCGTTTTGTCTTCCTGTAAGCGATGTCTGCCTTCTTGCTTTCTTCACTGATCTCTCTCTCTCTTTTTTTTTCCTTCGCTGGCGCCGTTCCTCATTTCGCCTGGATGCAGTGCATCAGCGCCGGTTCCGGTCAGCAGCCGGTCAGCCCGACACGATGGGAACTGGACGCCGCGGAAGAAACACCGGCGGCGTTTCATGACCAGCGCCCTAGCGAAGCTGCATGGCCGAAGTCCTGTCAGACGGAAAAGCAGGAAGAGCTCCCAAATGTTGCCTGCTGGCTTCTCCGAGAGATCCCGACGCACGAAGACACTTCTGACGCGGAGGCCTGCTCGCGACCTCCCCGGGCGCAAAGCAAAATGTGCACTGGCTGAACGGCGGCTGTCCTGTCCCGCGGTAGGTTGCGAAGAAGAAGCAGGATAAGAGGCCACTGCTTTCTTGTCCTCCCATGCAGCTTTCAAGTCAGCAGGAGACGCTCGTCACAGCGTAAGCAGTCGATAGGTACGGATTCACGAGATGAGAGCTCTGCTGAATGACTAAGCGAATTTTTTTTTTTGCTTCTTGAAACAGCAACGAGGGAGGAATATAGAAAGCTACTTTATTTATTTGCAGTTTCTAATATTAATTTAATATCTGTTTGTTTGTCTGTTTGTTCTTGTTTGCTTGTGTTTTTTTTTTCTTGTTTGCAGAGTACGTGCCGACGAAAGGCTGTCCAAGACACCTGACGACGGTCTACCACCCCACTCTAGAGATAATCCCAAGGCATTCGGTCAAGCAAAGTTTTCATACGAAATCGTTATCAAGAACTTACGACAGCCGCTAGCTAGCGCCGCTATGCCTTGCGGTCTATTCCGCTTCAATTGGAGAAGTCGTGTCTTTTGGTGTAACTTTGCCGCGGAATTTAGGTTCTAGGTAATCTCCCGCACACGCCAAAGGTAGCGGCGTCTACATGCCCCACCTAACAGTTGTTCCAGAAGGACTCAAAGTTTAAACAAAATAGGTGTCTGCGGAATTGATGAAAATTTAGAGCCCTTTTGGGTGACCAAAACACGACTTTTGACGAATCTACCGCTCCAATCGCTTTTTTTTTCAGCAGAGCAGGGATTGCGCTTTCCGTTCTTCAATGTCGTGTTTGTCAGAATAAACAAGAGAATTGCCGAATATTGTAATTTTCGCAACGCACAGATAAAGGTGTTCTAGGATCGGATCTGCGCTGCTGCCGTGTATCTTTTTTTTTTTGACAAAAGAAACACAGCCCTCCGTTTCTTGTCATGCGCCACGTGGGGGCAAAACAAGCGAACTAGACCACTGTCCCCAATTCCTGGCATACCGACAATAAGATAAGCGTTCCCGATTCATTCCTTCTTTCTTTATCTGTGACGGCTGCCCCCTGTGACGTCACGGTTGATAGCTAGCAAGCTGTGTCACTTGCTGGCGCTTGCATCAAAGCTGGAGCTGATTCACAGTAAAGAAGCAAAAGAATGGGTCGAGAAAAGAATCGGTACAAAATGCGGCCCCAGATTTAACAACAGCAGAGGAGAAAAAGAGAAGACAAATACTAAACTATGGACAACATGAAGAGTGAAATGTTACAAAGGCAATTCTAGATAACATACAAATTTAGTAATAACATGATGATGATTATAATGATGAATTTTTATGGCGCAAGAGCAGCTTGGGCAAAGATGCGCCATGCCACAAGCTATTTTGCCACTACTCAAGGTGGAGTCAAACACCCACTTTTCCCAGCCATTCACCCCAGATAATCCGAGCATCACGCCAGGGGAAAGCTTGTGTCCACTGTAATGCCGGTGGTTACCCAGCGGCACTGGGGATTCAACACCGCACCTCCCGCATACGAGGCGCATGCTCAAAGGGCCAGGCCTCCGCGGCGGTTGCAGTTGGCTACTGTACAAAATATTCCATACTTCTATTACACACACAAAATTTGATACAGATATTTCTTGTATTTTTCTTTCTGATGTGCATTCTAAGGCTACGGAATAAAGATAAAAGCTTTATACGGACAGTATCAGTCAGGTGATAGAGAAATGCGCAGAATATAACCAACCCCTGTATATAGCGTTAATTGATTACGAGAAAGCATTTGATTCAGTAGAAACTTCAGCAGCCATGCAGGCATTGCGGAACCAGGGTGTAGAAGAGGTTATGTGATAATATTGGAAGATATCTATAACGACTGCACAGCTACCATTGTCCTTCATAACGTCAGCAATAAAATTCCGGTGAGGAAGTGTGTCAGGCAAGGAAACACGATGTTGCCAATGCTATTCACCGCCTGTTCACAGGAGGTGTTCTGAGGCCTTGATTGGGAACAGTTGCGGGTTGATATTTAATGGAGAATACCAAAGTAATTTGCGATTCTCTTATGACATTGCCTTTCTAAGTCACACAGGAGATTAGCTGTAAAGGGTGATAAGTGAGTTTGACAATCAGAGAAGAACGGTAGGCAGAATTAACATACAGAAAACCAAAATAATGTTCAACAGTATAGCAAGGGAACAACAGTTCACAATTGTTAGTGGGGTGCTGGAAGTGGTAAAGGAATTCGTCTACTTAGGGCAGATAGTGACAGCTGATCCGGATCTTGAGAGGGAAATAACTAGAAGAATAAGAATGGGGTGGAGCGCATATGACAGGTTGCCAATATCCCTCAAGAGAAAAGTATATAACAGCTGTATCTTACCGGTATTCACCTATGGGCAGAAACGTGGAGGCTAACAAAAAGGGTTCAGCTTAAGTTAAGGACAATGCAGCGAGCCATGGAAAGAAAAATTATAGGTGTAACGTTAGGAGACCGGAAGCGCGCATAGTGGGTGAGGGAACAAACGTGGGTTAATGACATCCTAGTCGAAATGAAGAGGAAGAAATGGGCTTGGGCAGGGCATGTAATGCGAAGGCAAGATAACCTCTGGTTCTTAATGGTGACGGAGTGGATTCCAAGAGAAGGCAAGCGTAGCTGGGGGCGCTTTGTACAGTTCAGCTATAGTATATATAACATTCTCAGTGTGTTTCGTACACATAATGTTGATTGAAGGACTGTGGTCAGTTCTTGAGTTGTGTGTTAATATTTTTTTATTTTTTTTCATCTCTCGTCTATCGTTCAGGTACTGTGTCGGTATTTTTTAGTAAAAAGTGACTTGCTATGATTTTCTAGCGCCTGTATCGGTGCAAGAGGAGTGCAATAGCTGAAGAGTTCTTAGCAGACATTTCTTTCTTTCTTCCTTTCTTTCTTTCTCTCTCTCTTTCTTCCTTTCTTTCTTTCTTCCTCGCTTTCTTTCCTTCTTTCTTTCTTTCTTTCCTTCTTTCCTGCTTTTTTCTTTCTTCCTTCCTTTCTCTCTTCCTTTTTTCTTTCTTTATTTCCTTCCTTCTTTCCTTCTTTTTTTCTTTTTCTTTCTTCCTTTCTTTCTTTGCATAGAAACATCGATCAGGAGATGGGCGCATGCGCACAACTGGTCTCTCGCGTGTACCGCGAAATGCTCGACTGGCTTTGCCTCCATTTATCCCGCCGCGGTGACTCAGTGGTTAGGGCGCTCGACTACTGATCCGGAGTTCCCGGGTTCGAACACGACCGCGGCGGCTGCGTTTTTATGGAGGAAAAACGATAAGGCGCCCGTGTGCTGTGCGATGTCAGTGCACGTTAAAGATCCCCAGGTGGTCGAAATTATTCCGCAGCCCTCCACTACGGCGCCTACTTCTTCCTTTCTTCTTTCACTCCCTCCCTTATCCCTCCCCTAACGGCGCGGTTCAGGTGTCCAACGATATATGAGACAGATACTGCGCCATTTCCTTTCCAAAAAAAAAAACAATTATTATGGGAGCTCTGTTTATGTGCCGCGAACGGCGCATATACAATTTTAAAAGCAATAGAAATACGAAATACGAACACTGCTCACATTTGCAGTCAACATCGACATAGAACAGGCGAATATCAGAAATAGCCACAAATCCTTATTCACCTAAAGAAGCATTTAAACTAACAAGCCGCATTGTTATGCATTCACGCCATCCCACTAGAGCGGTAGTTTCCGTGGATATACCTATAACGGTGATACTATGAGCCGACGTAAGCGTTCTCGTAGGCCTAGACATTCGCTTATGTAACGCGGGACGGCGTTCTGTCCCTGAATGACTATGTGGAAAGGCTCAGATATAAGGTTTGGTTTATGGGAGTTTAGCGTCTCAAAGCGAATCAGGCTATGAGGGACGCGTAGTGTAGGGCTCCAGAAATTTCTTCCACCTGGGGTTTTTTAACGTGCACTGACATTGCACAGCACACGGGCCTCTAAAGTTTCGTCTCCATCGAAATTCGACCGGCGCGGTCGGGATCAAACCCCCGTCTTTCGGGTCAGCAGCCTAGCGCCATAACCACTGAGCCACTGAATTGAGATTAGATTAGAATCAGAGGAATTAGAATTACTCAGCAATTTAGTGCATATCGATGATTCAGTCCGAATATCTCAATTGCTGAATGTATTTCTAGCCTACAGTTGTTCGCAGCGGATTTCAAAGTACAGGGCGATCCAAATGTCGCATAAGTAAACATTCAATCATTTGAAACACAGAGAATTTAGCGCGATCCGGTTCTCACAGAAATTCCCACAAAGACATGGGATCTTTTTCAATAACGAAAAATTTTATCGCACCATTTGTCACCGAGAAGTGGCTGCGTAGATCCACTGCACAAACCAGCGTTACTAGAACAAATCGTACAAACTACTGGTGCAAGTTAAGCGCCATCATTCTGTGGCAGATGTGACTATTGTTGCAATAAAATTTACAAGCACTAAAAGCTTACCCCACATTTCAGTGCTTTTCCTTGAAGACCGCCCCACCATGCTATTCTTGATACTGTTAAAATTATTAAACCTTACTTTTTTTCTGTTACTTTTGACCAAGCAGGGTGCTTTTATAGTGACATCGAGAATGATCTTTAGCATTGACGGAAGGGTTGACGAAGAAAATGAGGGAGTATGACGGTGCTTGAGAAAGGCGGAGTGACAGACGAAGAAAACAGCCAATCCCCCATGTGGGTGTGCGCCATGTTTTAAGGGGAAGAAGAAGAACAAGAAGGCCTAGTCCTTTGCAGCAAAATAAAAGGTCTGGCAGCAGCCTCGCGTCGTCTCCCCACGTCACTGGTAATCCGTTCAGCGTGTCTTCGATGTCGAGACATGAGCGAAGCAGCAGGACCTCGAAAGGGGGCAGGAGCGGCGCTTGCAGCGGCTGCAGTAGACACAGCTGGAAAACGGCTACTGTGATTGACGTTTTCGCTGTACCGAGGATGTGGAGCAAAATGTATGTGGAATCACTTGTGACCACATGATTTCCACATTACACATTGGTTGTGAGGAAAAGCTGTGCCTGACAGCTACGCGGGGCAGTTCGGCCGCTGGCACGCTTGCTTCGGGGCAGCAGTGCGCCGCGGTGATCGAATGGTTTAAATGAAAAAAAAAGTTCTAAGGACAGTGTAGTTGCGAAGCTGGTGAACCCGGTAAGTGAACAACGAAACACAAAACACCGCAGCGACGACACGGAGAAAAAATACAAAGGTGGCGCTGTTAAGAGAAAGACAGAGGCTTTTTCGCTAATCTTAGACATGTACCCATCAGGCCCCGTCACAACTCCGATGTATGTCTTTCAGAGAAACGAAGGAGATTTCCCTCCTCCTCTTCCTTGCATCACTGAATCAAATCGGGATAAAATAATGCAAGAATGACGCAAGCAATGATGCACGCTCGCCCACAGCCTTCATCTTATGTGCCGCACATACCTATATGCATGTCACGCGATCCCGCTCTAGACAGAAATGTGAACTTATTATTGATATTTAATTTACAGCATCAAGATTATTCACCGCATTAGTTTCGACACCAGTGGATCAGGATTGTATTAGTATATTTTAAGAGCACCGGACGCGATATTCGGAGGTCGTGGGTTCGGATCCCACCGGCGGCATGGTTGTTTTTTCTGCTGCTTTATAAGTAATTTTCTTTAAGCTATTTATTAATCCAAGTAATATTATCCCACTGATAAGCATAACACATAAAAATAAAAAATAAAAATTAACGTTCCCCTATGCACCTTGGTTTCGGTGACTGTTAGCTCCCTTCATAAATTTGTCAAACGGGCCCCTCATTTCATTTAACTTGTCTGCTAATAGCTTAACGAGGGTCTCGGTTCTGGCAGTCTTGATGCCATAGGTAGCATAAGAGGGCTCTCGCACAGTTTCCGCCCTCGCCGTTAGATGACGTTCTACGTCACGCTCGCGGTATTACAGGACGTGCTACGTCCGCCGCTATGGTCGAGGGTGGCGCTGGTGAACACTCTCAAGGCTCGCTTACACCCAGTAAACTTAAATACCCACGAGAGCAGCAGATTGGACAGCCGTCGCCGTAGCTCAGTTGGTAAGAGCACCGGACGCGATATTCGGAGGTCGTGGGTTCGGATCCCACCGGCGGCATGGTTGTTTTTTCTGCTGCTTTATAAGTAATTTTCTTTAAGCTATTTATTAATCCAAGTAATATTATCCCACTGATAAGCATAACACATAAAAAAAAAAAACGTTCCCCTATGCACCTTGGTTTCGGTGACTGTTAGCTCCCTTCATAAATTTGTCAAACGGGCCCCTCATTTCATTTAACTTGTCTGCTAATATATATATATATATATATATATATATATATGAAGTCGAGAGTTCGACGAAAACTCGTCTGGTCGGGGACAAACATGTTGACGAAGAAGAAGGAGCGCCGACCAAAGAAAACAAAAAACAAAAACAGAGCTGCTTGCTTCATTTCAATATATATATGTATATATATATATATATATATATATATATATATATATATATATATATATATATATATATATATATATATATATATATATATATATATATACACACACCCTCGACCATAGCGGCGGACGTAGCACGTCCTGTAATACCGCGAGCGTGACGTAAAACGTCATCTAACGATGAAGGCGGAAACTGTGCGAGAGCCGTCTTATGCTACCTATGGCATCAAGACTGCCAGAACCGAGACCCTCGTTAAGGTATTAGCAGACAAGTTAAAGGAAATGGGTAGCGCTGGTGAACACTCTCAAGGCTCGCTTACACCCAGTAAACATAAATACCCACGAGAGCAGCAGATTGGACAGCCGTCGCCGTAGCTCAGTTGGTAAGAGCACCGGACGCGATATTCGGAGGTCGTGGGTTCGGATCCCACCGGCGGCATTGGTTGTTTTTTCTGCTGCTTTATAAGTAATTTTCTTTAAGCGATTTATTAATCTTAAGTATTATTATCCCACTGATAAGCATAACACATTAAAAAATAATAATAATAACGTTCCCCTATGCACCTTGGTTTCGGTGACTGTTGGCTCCCTTCATATATATATATATATATATATATATATATATATATATATATATATATATATATATATATATATATATATATATATATATATATATATATATATATGGCATGTATTGTTGCTTACTTCTGCCCACAAATTTGGTGTATGTACTCCGCCAAGTTTAGACTTCAGTGATAGCGCACAGACTCATCAATTTTAATTAACTACATTTTTTGCAACAAGTTCTTTGCGTTTACTCCTAACAGCTTTGATGCATTCGTTCTTTGGGTTCAAAAAAGCACATTTGTTCTACTCGCTAAAATGCAACTGATACAAAGCGCATCCACCACATAAGTCCTGTACTAAGCCGTTTAACTGTTAATTTAGATGTGATTTGAGGAGATGTTCGCCTTCGCGTGTCGGAGTCAGCTACCTATATTTCCTAATCTAAATGCGTAGTGAAAAATTCCTATCACTAAAAGGAAACGCTACTACAACCCTGAAGCGAAGAAATGGAGCATCATCGTGTCCTTTTCCATGAACAACGTCTACACGCGTAATGTACTATCAGCAATAAAAGAAATGCAAACAGGAAAATTGAAATGTGATCACAAATGCGCAACATTTTAGCTCCTGGAGAGGAACTACAAACGAGGTTGAATAACACTTCTGAAGGAGAGTCTTCGTGGCTTTGAAGCGAAATTGATCTGTGCTGGTATTGAGCTTCCCCGGGCTGAGAACCTTCTCTTTTTACCGTTCGTGTTTCAACTGTCCTGTTCATGTTTCATTTCTTGCTGATAGTACATACCACACATACCGCACAAAAGGCGCAAACCCATGACATATGACCATGGTCAGAGCATACCTAGTTCACGCTTTACACCAAGAACAATTCATATTCGCTTTTAGTTCTCAGTACCCACACACACGCACATACACCAAAATACACGCATCTAGCCGTTTAACTACGTTTTCTCCTTCCCCTTCTCTTTCCTTGAAGAGAATGACTGGAATACCCTGCTCGGGAATTTACCTTCGTTACTGCTGCAGTTTTCTTGTTCTTTCGTATCTGTATTGTGGCATCTATGAGACAATATCATTTTCTAGTGATAGTTTCCTGTACCATCATTGGCCACGGCCGTCTGATTGCGCTCTAGCTGTATCTGCGGTGCATAAAACAAATAATACAGAATGACAAATATTTATCAAACGGTAAAGAGAGGGCTAAAAGGCGCTTCTCCTCAACCCTTGTTCACTTTCTTTGTGTGTTAAAATTCATAAATTTTTCTTAATAATAATAATAATAATAATAATAATAATAATAATAATTTTTATTCCAGTCACAGAATACGGATGTCACGGAGGTGATGAGAAAAAAAGTGGGGACGCTTTACTGAGTTGCCACCACCTGTGAGGCAACGGCATGAGTGTTGCCTCAAAGCGTTTTCGATAAAACAAAACGAAAAAATCGGTTTCTTTTTTTCTATATCGTTTGCAAGTTCCGTTAAGCGATACACTTCCTGGAAATTTCTGTCCAACTTTCTGTCTCCGTGTTTGCCCCGTAGTAGCGCACCTAATAGGTCGCCTAGAAACTGCGACAGATGGCGCTACACATATCACGTCAGTTTCAAGGCCCAGAGCGGGAAGTTCGAATCAATAGGTTTTCACAATCTAAGATCAAGCATAAGTTACATAAGACCAAGCACAAATTACAACGGGGAAACGAGGAGCTGCTGGATATGATAAGGACAACATATACATGTCAGGATCCCGGCCCCTCTCTACCTAGCTATATTGGGCACGAGAAGAATTGAATTGGCAGAAATTAGGGCGGTCCTGCAGGATCTCAAAAAGAGATCTGCTGTAAGGCGAGACAGTCTCACAAACACCATGCTTAAAAATATGGACGATGCCTCCTTACACTTCATTCGCGAAGTAATGAATAAAATTTGGGAAGGGGCCGAAATCCCAGAAGAGTGGAAAATCTCCAAATCGGTCCTTATTCCTAAACCGGGTAGGAAACTTGAACTATCCAACATGAGGCCCATATCTCTCACCTCTTGTCTGGAAAAGGTCATGGAAAAAGTGGTGCAACTCAGAATCTCTCGACATACGGAAACCAAGGAACTCTGGCCAGTTGAGATGGTAGGGTACAGGCCGGGATTAAGTGCCCAGAAAGTCATGCTCAGATTAAAGCGCGACATCCTGCCCGCTCCTGAGGATGATACATCATATAGAGCCATCCCGGGACTTGATCTCACTAAGGCTTTTGATAATGTTGAGCACAAAGCGGTTCTCGAAGGCCTCAACTCAGCTGGAGTAGGAAGCAAATGCTTCAACTATATATGTCAAAGATTTCCTCACCTTCAGGAAAACTGAAGTTAGCTTCGTGGATCTCAGGTCCGAGCCCACCAGTACCGGGGGCGGAGGGTCGCCCCAAGGATCTGTCCTCTCCCCGGTACTTTTCAGTTTTGCAATGAAAGATCTCTCGTCACCGCTGAATACGATAGAGGGCATCAAATATAGCATCTATGCAGACGACATCACAATATGGACTGAAGGATCGAGGCTCCAGCGCCGATATTTCGCATAGGCTGCAGGAAGCGGCGTCTATAGTCGAGAATTCCGCCCTAGAAAGAGGACTATCTTGCTCTCCTCAGAAATCTGAACTGTTCTCAACGTGCCGCAAAGCACAACTAACCCGAAAATCCCGCCAACCGCACCTACACAAACCAGTGGAGGTATACGTGAGAGGGAGTAAGGTTCCGCGAGTCAGCACCATTAGGATCCTAGGGTATTTCTTACAAAAGAATAGGAATAACACCACCATCCTTAAAAAGCTTCAGACGTATATCGACCAGGTAACGGGGATATTAAGGCAGATCTCCCTCAGGAATAAAGGCCTCAGAGAACACTGCCTAATAAGGCTGGTTCGTGTCTTCATAATCAGCAGGATGGCTTATGCCACCCTATTTCTCAATTTCAATCCTGGCGAAGCGGAGAAGTTCGATACAATGATCAGAACATCATTCAGAAGGGCTTTAAACATCCCCCCCCCCCCAACTCCTCGACAGAGAAGCTTTAAGTTATGAGAATGCATAATACCTGGGAAGAGATTGCCAAAGCGGCCAGGGGGGCGCAGATCTGGCGGCTCAACTCAACTGTAGCGGGCCGAAAAATACTACAAGAGCTACGGCTTCCGTCAGGAGAACTACCGTATGTCGCTGAACCCCTGGAGCTTGAGACGCGGAAACTATTTAAAATTGCACCGATTTCTAATAATATGCGCCCGATCCATGACAAGGAACGAAGGGGGCATAGAGCAAAATTTATTCAAAATAAACTAATGAAAGACCCTCCTAGGAATCAGCCTATTGCGATGCTGCGTGTTGGCTAGAAGGGACCGCAGTCATAGCAGTGGTAGATGAGAACCACTCCCAGAAGGTAATTGGATTCGTTAATACGCGTAACGCTTTAATAGCTGAAGAGGCTGCGATAGCGATAGCATGTACAGGTACTAGAGCGCAAACTATTCTCTCAGACAATAAGGCGGCTTTTAGGAACTTCGGAAAAGGCCTAATTTCCAAGGAGGCGGCCAGTATACTGAAGAAGCACCCGCTAAACCGGGAGGTATCAGTCATTTGGGTTCAAGCTCATGAAGGTCTACGAGGCAATGAGGCTGCCCATCGCCTCGCTCGAGATGTATACACCCGAGCGGCTGTACAGACCCCGCTACCCGGAGACAAAGACCCCCTCATCACCTACAAGGAGCTCTCTGAGACTCTCAGACTAGGCCGAAGGATCTATCAACCACCAAGTAGGTCCCTAACACCCTCGGAATGTAGGGCCTGGCGAAAAATTCAGGTCAATCGCTCCTTCCCTTAAGTTACTCTGCATAATGAGCTTGCAGGCGACCCAGAGGCTTGCAATCTCTGCAACGTACCTCTGAGTCAAAATCATCTGATCTGGCAATGCCCCAAAACTCCGGGAGCTAAACAGACGTATCCCATTGACCAAGTTGCCTGGGAGTCCTACATCCGCAGCCCAAATGCGGATCTACAAAAGATCGTCCTACGCCTGGCGGAGAAAGCTTACTCCAAGACCTTCTCTGCGGAAACGGCGCAGGAGGGCCGGCAAGGGGGAGACCCTCCCTCTGGCTGAGCCCCTGCCCCGAGGTCCATGTCGGTGTAAATAAAGTCTTCTCTCTCTCACGCAATAGTTTTTTTTTTCTGCAAAAAATGGTAATCTCAGCTCAGCGCCATATAATTATGTTCACACACACACACAGCCGCCGCGGTGGCTGAGTGGTTATGGCGCTCCGTTCCTGACCCGAAAGACGCGAGTTCGATCCGAGTCGCGGCGGGTTGAATTTCGATGGAGGCGAAATTCTAGAGACCCGTGTACTGCGCGATGTCAGTGCACGTTAAAGAACCCCAGGTGGTCGAATTTTTCGGAGCCATTCACTACTGCGTCCCTCATAGCTTGAGTCGATTTGGGACGTTAAACTCCCATAAACCATAAACCACACACACGCACAAAGGCACACACACACACACACACACACACACACACACACACACACACACACACGCGCACGCACGCACGCACGCACACACACACACACACACACACACACACACACACACACACACACACACACACACACACACACACACACACACACACACACACACACACACACACACACACACACACACACACACACACACACACACACACACACACACACACACACACACACACACACACACACACACACACACACACACACACACACACACACACACACACACACACACACACACACACACACACAAAAGCACGTAGAGAAATAGTATGCTGTATTTAACGTCCGTAAGCTGTGCATAGGCTATGAGGGACGTCTTCGACTTTTATAGAAGACGGTGCATACATGGAAGTGCGGACAGGCGCATAACTTCATGGATAGAGATCTGGGCAAGCGGCTACGGACGACGCTCCCGCGTCTCGCGGCTGCCGTTCTGTAACTGCCGTGAACAGCGCTGTGGCTGAGATGCTACGGCCTTTTGCCGCGTAACTGCGATAAGCTGCAGGGAGCGGCGAAGGCGCATAAAAGGAAAACCCCTTCTAAACGTCACTGTCTCTCAACCTCATTTCGCGGTATGTGAGTAAGTAGCCCCATTTTATTTTCCAACGTTAGTTTACCCGTCGCGGTAGCTTTGTGGCGATAACTTTGGTCTCCTCAGCCCAAGGCCGCGGATTCTGTTATGACTGCAGAGGCTGCGTTTTGATGGAGGCCAAATGTAAAAAAAAAAGCATCCGCATTTCGGTTTCGCTGCAGGTCACATTACCAAAGGTGGCCATAATTAATGCGAAGTCCTTCATTACTGCATCCGTCCTAGCTTACGCGTAGCTCTGGGCCGATAAACTCCGCTCACCACATACAACACCACATCAATGCCTTATCCTGCTCATCACGCCCATGTAGCCAAAACTGCAGCTTAAAAGTTCGGTGTGCTCCTGCTGTAAGGAGTCGGGTGCAGTCGCAAGACTTCATTATAGTTTAAACTACATCTATGGCGTTTTATGGCATGCCCAGAAAACAACAATTCAAAATTTTCTTTTTTTACTTGTTTTTCATGCAGCCACACAGGAACGACATAACCCCCAGCTACACTTTCTTAATGGATTGCAACAAGTCTGATTCCTCCATCGGAGCCATAGCTCAAAGAGCATACTGCTAGACTGTCTGGTGCAGACTGTTATAAAATACATGTCAGTGCAAGTAAAGACAACAAGCACCGAAACGACGTCTCGTCCAGTCTCATCGTTCCTCCATCCGTTGTCTTACTTCCGTTAACATTTCTAATAGCCATCGATGACCGTATTGGCCATTAAATGCCCTCATCATGCCTACCCTTCATGCAATGTCCAGTGAGACGGCTTTTTAGCTATGAACAATAAAATATATAATGATTATAAATAGCACGCTGGCCAAAAAGTTTCCACCGAACATCGAAAGAAGAGTTTCGGCAGGTCATTCAGCGTCAATGGATGTGGGGGTCTCTCACGAAGTTCTCATGGTGCATGCAGTTTGCTGTAATAAATCGACGCACCCATTCTTAAAAAAGATGGACGTGTTCACGGGCACCACCGCTATAGTGCTCTAGCGCACAATATCTCCGCTGCTAGGCTAGCGCTGCACACATGCATAACCCCGCCGTTAATGCACGTGGCTTCCACGAGACTGCGCTGGCTACCCGCTCTCCCGCCTCTATGAGCAGTTTCGAGCTGCCCACATTGCGACAGTGGGAAAGATCAATATTCTTGGACCGAACTGAATTCGCAATGGATTTCAAAAAATTCATAATCAGTGGTCTACCCAGGTATTGAACATAATGTCAGTGCGTCAGCTTTAATAATCTTACCTCAGAGCATATCATAACAAAAGGAGAAAAAAAAACAGCAATGCGTATGATCTCAAGAATATATCTCATCACCAGGAAGAATTTAAAATAGCACTCCCTTGCTTGTGAAATATGCCGTTGCGTAGCTGTCTCCTTTTAGCATTGTTATCTTGCTATTCACGGCAGAAGGTCACGAGAGCAGCATATGTAAATCTCTCGATGCTCAGCCATAGAAACGACACATTACGTCACCTTATCATTGACTTTTTATTCATTTGTTTTCAAAGATCTTGTGAGCCCGTTTTCCTCCTTCATTAAGTAAGCAAGCCTGCTAAGGTTCCTGCTTACTTTCATGGCGCTGTGGACGGCAGCGGCATGAAGCATGGCGAGGGCTGAAATAACGCAGGAAAGAGTGACAAGGAAGATATGAAAAATATTCATAACCGTTGTAGAGACAGAGACGCAGAATTTGTTTTCTCTACATTTTCCTTCGAAACCTCTTGTTCTGGTTAATTTTACGTATTTTCACAAGGGTTATGCTCCCTACAATTTAAGCACAGCCCTAAGTTGCCCCCTCTATATACTACTCTGCTGTTCCTATGCGGTGCGATATAGTTTGCTAGGGGATGTCTTTTTATGGGATGAAAGGATGAAAGTAGGGCGATAACTAATGTGATAACAGGGGAGGGCGAGAATGAAAAAGCGGAGCAGATGGTGGTAGAAGAGAGAAGCACGCAAGGTGGAAAGTGCAGGGGGAGGGTAGGGTGGCGGCACGCGAGAGGGGTCGTTCTGAGTTTGCGCCCGCTTTTGCTTAACGACTTCCTAAACGAGGGTACAGATAGCAGTGCACAAAAGCGACTGCGGTAACAGGCAGGTATAGTTTAACAACTCCTCCATTTTAGGTTACACACATTGGAGGGCTTGTAAAAAACAATGCACTGCCTTGCGTGAGTAAGGCGATTCGTTGCTCAAAGATTGTGGGCCCCTTAGTTGTCTTACAGGTGCCTGGCTAATACTGTTCGAATCAGCGTAAAATCTACTACAAAACTGCTAGTCGCAACTTTAGTCAGCCGTGAATCCGCAGTCAATCCGTCAAGCCGCACATATATTGGTGTCTATGGGAGCCGTTTGGGAGAGGACGCCGCAACCCAGCAAGGGTTGCACCCCGCCTCTCTACCCCACTGAGGACCGTTTGTTCGGTGCGATAATTTAGAGGCCTTATGCTGCAAAGCGGCAGTGTTTCGCCCTGTACACTTAAGGGTGGCTTAAGCGTAGTGCAAGATTTCTGCCTCAGTATAACGCAACATCAAGCTGCGCTCAAATTTCGCATTAGGGAGTACCGTGATCGTCGGTCAAGTTTTTTATACATTAACTTAAAAAATATATTCGCATGTTATAAGCACGCCCTCTGTGACGTTGTAGTTACTAGACGAATTGAAAGCGCAGGTGTATTATATCTGTTCAAAAGAATGAATTATTTATTTTTTTGCACTTAAGTAATTGACCTGCGGTTTAAAATGAAGTATAGACAGACCTCGACATAACGAAACTGTTTACAACAAAATACTGGATATAATGCTGCATTGGCTATCCCCTTGGAAGCTCCCATAGAAGCCCTTGTAACTGACAGTTTTTCCGAAGTAAAATTTTTCTACAAAGGGATATAACGAATGCCAAGTGAACCTTGCTGGTCACTTCGCTCTGAGTGCATCGAGTAGTAACGGCACTCAACACTTACGTGCCCATTCGACTCGGCAAACTGAAACCACGGCTCATAACTCGCTATGTCGAGCGCCGCCGAAAACGTGTGGAAAACTTATCCCGTCCCTAGCGGGGCCTGCATGGTGCGTCGGCTTCGACGCGACAAAATTTTCCCGCCGGCGCAGCCTTCTTCGCCAAATCTCGGGTACGCGGCCCGCTGAACGATGTTTCAGTTTAGCGACGTGGTGGTATGGTTTCACCGTCTGGCAGTGCGTTATTTGTTGCGCCCAACGGTATCGACGTTCCTCTGGCTTCATAAGCGGTGGAAAATAAAAGCCTAAGAAAATTTCTGGGGACCAAAAGGCGGCCATAATCAAAGCGGCTGCATCAGGAGTAAAAAAATGTCAGATAGCGAATGACTCTGACGTAGCTTCTCGGCGGCGTGAAAGAAACTAGATAGAAGAGTATTTGAGAGCCCTTTTAAAGTGCAATATCGTTAGCTCTTGGGCCAGTTGGTGCATGTTGAACTTGAAAAAACGGTGCGCCAGTGAAAACACAAGGACGCATGCGCAAGAAAAAGGTGGTACACACGGAGGAATGCTGACGTCCGTCCGTGTCTACCACCCTTTTTTTGTGTATACGTCCTTGTGGTTTCGCTGGCACGCCGTTTTTTCAAGTTCAACTTGTAAAGTGGTTTTTCCCTTATCCTTCGGTTTGGCGTACCCATTCACCACAAGACATTTTTTTATGCAGTGAAGTATGCCAACCAACGTACTCTTGCGTTATGCGGGGAAGCCAGACAAAACGGATACTTGCTCTTAAGTCGCCACCGTGTGCCGTTTCACAGCAGCCCGTATAGGCGTCAGCGCCTAGAAAACGAGGCTAAATACTTCTAACAGCTCTCTCCCGGCCATCTGCAACGTTTCGCCTCCAAGGCCCGTTTTCTAGGCGCTGAAGCCAATGCGGGCCACGAAAAAACGGGCGCGCGTTGGCAAGGCTGACATATTTGGTTTATGGACCTATATTCGGCCGAGTCGGGCGCGGTCGGTGGGTTTGTTGAAGGCTCCCTCAACGCTCACCGACGGCATGCTAAACGCTAGCCGGGTTTAGCTTGCTCTACACGGTGGCATGTACGCCTGTTCGCATGCAACAATTGCGGTCAAGGTCGCCTACGGCTGTAGCCAAATAACGTTTATAACGAAAAGATTGCGAGCCTTCTTCAAATTCGTTGTAGTGAGGTTCAACTTTACTACCAGTCAAGCCTCACAGTAGCCAGGCGATGCTGCTCTTAACTTGTGCCTGGCTATGGAACTTGTTGCCGTCTTCAATAAAGGAGCCAGATTTTGAGTGTCACCCGCTGTATCCACCTGCTCAAATGTCATTCTAGGCACGCGTTACTTAAAGAAAACGCTTAGCACGATGAAAAGAAGCCATGATAACGCCCACTAACGGCAAATATAATCTCCTGGACTGAGAGATACAGAAGTGCCCGTCACATTTACAGCCTAACATATCAGAATCTGAATTTTGATTCGCTTCACTTTAGTTTTATACTATATTATAACTTACAGAATGCTTACTTATGGATGCCCCTACACTCTTACTTAGTTACACAACAGCATTTTTTTTTTCAGAAGCTTCCCTGCCGGCTATAAAATGTGAGAAATAAAATTTAATTCATGCCAAAGTAGCCAAAGCAAAATGAGCTACACACTGCCCCGCCAGAACGCAATGAGCGTCGTAGAATGTCTGTTACCCCGAAAGACTTTTGTAGTGGTGCATTGACCGTCATATTAGCAGGGATCTCTAACCTCTTGTAACATTTCCTAAAAAACAGGTTTTCTGACGACACTTAGACGCCTTTGGTGACCTATGCATAAAGTAGCAGCCTGGTACCAACGAAGGAGGATGCTGTGGCACAGACGGACTGTCAATTTTCGGAGGAACTGTTTTTGTCAATAACAGACAAATACAGCTTCTCGCCGAGGTGCGATAAATCGAGACCCTTTGATGCCGGGTAGAATCCTACAAGCCTTACCGTGAGAATCCTCATGGCCGGTTAAACTTGGCCGCCGTAGTCCTTCGACCGGTGGGGACCGAAGTCGGCGGTCTTCGCACTCGGGTGTATCTCCACGCTCGTCGCTGTCCGAAGACCGTGCGTTCCAGGCGTGTGGCGTTGGGCGGCTCGAGGAGCCGAACAGCGGGCGCCGTTGGTCACCGTGGTGGGTGGTGGTGGAGAATTCACGAGGGCCTCAGCAAAGCAGCTCAACTCGACAGCGTCAGAGAACCGTGCCGCGTGCCGCCAGGGCCGAGAGTGTCTCGCTTGCAGGTCCCAATTCCAGTTTTATGGAGCATAACGGTTCAGTGACTTTTTTGTCGGCGATCCTGAGAGCGCATCTCGCCTGCACTCATCCGTTGGCCCCCTGCAGGAGAGAGTCGGGAGGCGGCGGCTGCCGCATGAGGCTAAACAACGTAATGCTGGAGGTTTCTCCCCCGGAGGGGGCTGCGTTTTTACTCCTCTTAGTCTGGCGCAAGGGTAAGATTGCCGGCCCTCGGGGTGTGGAAGGGATCGACCTGGTTACCGGGATACTGCCGTCGCTGGCGACCACGGAGACGCTCTCTGCCTCTACTATACCGGCGCGCTTCTCGGGAGATGGTCTGTTGCCTTTTGTTTCTTCTTATATGCTTTTTTTTGTTTTATGCTTCTCTTTTACTTCTCGCCCGCATGTCTGCCCAGCGCTCCCTTCGCCGGCCGCCCTTGCGCTCCTCATTTTACGCTCGCGCTCCTTACGAGAAACAAAGGAGCCCAAATCGCTCGACCGTGAACGCCTGCCGCCGGCCGCATCAGCGGGCGCAGACGCGAAAAGAGCAAGGGAGCTGGGCGAATTGTTTGGCCTTGAAAATAAAGGAGACCAGGGGCGACGGTGCCACTCCCCCCCCCCCCTCTCCTCCGGGCAGAAAACCACCGACCCAATTTCACCCGGAGCGCCCGACTTTTTCCCAACCGGGCTGCGCCCGGCCGGCCGGCGTTCTCCAGGATGCGGCCACCGTTGAAAGCGCGTTCATTGCAGCCGAGCGAGAAACTGCAGACGGGCTCTGTGGGGCGGTGTAGTTTTCTCCCGGGTAATTGCGCTACAACAGGTATATACGCGCGCCAACTTTTACCGTCCCCCCCCCCCCCCCCCATGCGTTCTCACGTCTTATTCTTCAGTTGTAGTGCCATTCATACGCGAGAGCGTGACATTCACAGGCAGCTCTTACCGAAAAATGGGGCTCGAGTGGACTAACAAGGCATGCACTCTTCACCCTATCATGTCCAAGCGTTGGAAATGAGGGATAGAAGTTTTGAGCAATAGGCATTTCGTCATTCCCCACATTTCTGAGATGTAGAAACCTAATAGATTCACTGAGAAAAATAATATCGCAGCATTATTTAAACCTTGCAAGCCAAGCTAATTTCTGAAAGTTTTAGAACGACAAAGAGGCACACCTATACTCGGGTGCATTCATTAAATAAATAGCAAAATTAAAGATCTATGTACAGTCTCCTGGGGCGGCCGTAGAAATACCAAAGTGTTTTGCCTGAATCACTGGTTTTTGCTCTCAGTTATATTGCAGCATGTGTTCTGACTCGCTCTGTACTGGCGCGCCGCGATGCGGGTTCATACCCAGCAGTTGGGGACAAAAGCATTTTTGAGCGGGAAACCGTTTATGAACGCAATGTCTTCATATAACGTAAGATTTCCCTACAGCGATCAATATATCCGCAGATCACCCGACGGCAGTCCTGTATTTTTTTTCCTATTCACGTTTTTGCTATCGTCAAAAGCGTTCCACAGTGGTTTTCCATGGCAGTCTTAACTGCTCGATGCGATCGCTGGAAACACTTTAAAAGAAAGATTTTGCAACAAATCACAATAATGAACCACTATTAACATAAGTGAAACAGCGCGAAAGAAGAAGCCCCAAGGCGCTGTTTCACTTATGTAAGAATGGTCCAACTAGCCCAGAAAAATGTTTTACTTCAATGGACCATTACCTTCCATATTTCCATAACACTGTCTTAAAATTTTTCAATTTTCAAAATTTTGGCCCGAGAAAGCTGGAGTTGTTTCTTTGGGGACTGCGGAGCCGCGGTAGCCACGCCTACCTGGCCGCGATTTACTTACTGCCCTTCGGGCGCTGGAAACCTTTGCCGAGTATTTCGCCACAGCGCGGTTGCGTTGCAGGAAGTGCTTGAATTATTATAGAGATAAAAATTGTTTTTAGTCATGGCATTTAGTTTGGAATTTAGCTTAATTTTGCCGATGTTTAGCACGCACTGGCACTGTCAGTGCCGTCTTGGTACTCTACAGCAGAGGAAGCTTTTTTGGACAGTTGCGAGCATTAGGTGTACGGCTCGCATGCATTTCCTATCCCAATGTGCTCTTGACCCTTCGTGACATCCATAAAGAACCGCCACAATTAGGGCTGTGTTGTCACCTGCATAGTAGTGCGCCAGTCACATCAACGAATTATCTTTGTTTGGTTTGGTTTGGTTTATGGGGGGTTTAACGTCCCCAAGCGACTCAGACTATGAGGGACGCCGTAGTGAAGGGCTCCGGAAACTTCTACCACCTCGAGTTCTTTAATGTGCCCTGACGATGCACAGTACACGGTCCTCTAGAATTTCGCCTCCATCAAAATTCGATCGCCATGGCCGGGATTGCACCCGCGTCTTTCGGGTCAGCAGCCGAGCGCCATAACCAATGAGCCACCGCGGCGGCTAAATTATCTTTGTGAGCCTAGCTAAGCAGCAGAGCTAATAGAAGACAAGTTTTTTTCACTCTTTATTTAAACACAGCTCCTTTAGGATCCTTTCGGTTTATATTTAGCCAGCCTAGCGCTGCCTATCGAACTATTGCGCCTGCATGTCACCGGCGGCATGCTAAATCTTTTTAAAATACTTAGCAAACATTATCGCACATCCCAAAGAGAAGTGCAGCTAAAGGATGCTATCTGGCGCATAATAACACAGTTTTGCTCAATTCATCAAATTTCCAATAAATATTAGCATGAAATCAGTTTACACGGCCTCTTCAACCAGAAGAGGAGTCTATTTTATTCGGAGGCTCTCATCGCGTGCGACTGCGTCGCATAACCGTTTGGGCGCAGTAGACTTTACCGAAGTGGAGTATATGTTGCTGTGACTCACGCAAATACCAACAACCCAAAAATACTACGGTCAGCTCTTTGGCTCGTCGACTGCCCTCTGAGATAGGTAAATATCAATTTAAATTGATTACATCGTGCTTACATTCTCATCCACGAAATGTGTTTAATGCCAGAAATAGCAAGCTCAGCACCTGGATCTCGAAAGAAAACCACTGGTGATTGAAAACACGCTTTCGGTTGGACTACATTCAGTCCGCAGCTCTCCGATCCGGCTACCTTTAACACATCACTGCACCATCGAATCAAATCAATGTCTGCATTTTGATGCATAAAATTGTCCACACGTATTAAAAAAAAGAACAGACACGCGTTTATCATACACGGCAGCGCATGTAAAAGTTCTCAACAAACGACATACCAGCGCAGAAATCTACTTCTTAGCCTGCCTTGTCGGTTACCCTTGGATATGACGTCAACGGGAAACACTACACGCCAAGTAACTGTCGTGCTGTCTGGTACAGAGTAAATATGAGTACTGTTGCGTAACGCGCACCTATACACGTTAGATAGCACAGCGCATCAACGACAGAAATGAAGGACGCCTGTACGCAAGCTGCGTTCTATGCGCGCCGACAGATGGCGCCAGGTGTCAGGAGGAGGAGCGCGCTCGCAACCTGCGTGCGAGGTTAAAAAATCTTGAATAAAGCGGTTTGTGTAATATTGTGAGGCTTTAATATTCTTTTGCGGGCAAAAATGCAAATGATTGTCGTTAGCAAATTATGTACCGTACGTGATGCGGAAGTGTTGACCAGGAGGCTCTGTACTACGACGAGTTCGCGTAATCTGGCGTAATCATACACCTTCAGAGTGACCAACGATAGCAGGGACAAAAGGGCCGTTATCAGAAAATTTTGATTCATATTAGCTGTAATATGCCAGACCGACGTGCCATTCCACAAATGATTAGAGGAAGGAGCTGAGGTTGCAGTGACGAAACAAAGAAGGAGCTAAGAAGAGGTACAAGAAATTCCAACTCGAAAAAAAAATAGCTGATTCCCTTATGACATGACTACCAAGTCTACAAGCCCAAAAAGCTAATAATGTTATACCTTTTAAACCTAATTGTTAGAAAGCATAGCAGCAGCCATTACAATAGCCTTCGCTAACGTAAAGGTCTGCTCACGATCTTACTACTAGCTAATACGATTCGGGAGCCATTCCGGAGCACAGGAGTCTCAAGTTCCGTCAATTACTGCGGCAGAAGTTCGTCGAATCGGAACGTTAGAAATCAGGGTTCATATAGAGACAATAAAAATTGGCTGTGGTTTAGCTCTGGTTAACCCTAGTTGAATTGCGGAAGCTTCGTTTCCTCGGCACGTTGTCTACGCAGCGTCTCATTCCAACACTCTGAGCTTGAGGGTTCTTCTTCAGTTGCCGCAGAGTGCAAGCGAACTCGTTTAGCTGCATCGGCGAGCCGCCATGTCTCGAGACTTCTTGCACGTTCTTCCTCCGTTTCTTCGGCACGTCGCCTACGCAGTGTCTCATTCCGACGCTCGCGAGAACTCAAACCGGTCTCTTCCGCAGTTGAAGAGTCACTCCGAGACGTGGCACGACTTCTTCCAGCCGCATCTTCTTTACGACGCTTCTCAGTCGTGCGGCGCGTTCTTCTGGTATCTTTTGAGCGCGTTGTCTCTTCCTTGCTTCGTTCTGTCGTTGTTACGTCTCTTTCGTGCTCTCCATAACGACAATACACCGAGGCGAAGCGCATATATATATATATATATATATATATATATATATATATATATATATATATATATATATATACACCCCGCGAGGCGACGCCTCCTCTCCCTCTGCCCCAGCGGAGCACATCTGGTGGAGCGAGCGGCGACGGTAGCAGCGTCGACGGCGGCGCCATCTGTTGGAGCGCGGCTGCAGTGTTGCTAGGCAACGGCGGCTCAAGGTCGTTCGTCGGCCATGGCATACGGCTGAAGTGCGCGACGAGCCTAAATGGCTCGCTGGCTGGCGTATTGTTGCTTTCGCAACAAAAACAAAATACGTGGTACCTTTGTTGCATAACTCTTTACTGTTCCTTGGCTGTAGTTCAAAATCTGGTTGGTACACTTAAAAATTGTTTTACGGTTCGCAAGTTTGATATCCCGCTTCGCGCATCCTCTAACGGGGTTACGGATTTACAAGGGTTGACGTATGCAAGACAGAAGTGGAGCGAGTATAGCGCTCGCGCTTACACTGTACATCTGCTGTTTCTTACGAATACTCACTGATTATAAGTGCAGTTCAAAGGCCCATGTTTTTTTTTTTCAATGTTTAGGAAAATTCCTCAAAGTGAAGCAGATTTCTTAAAAAGCAGTAATTACTCATTAGCATCTACCCAAGCGCAGCCATGGTTTGAGTTCGTTTATTTTATCGTTAAAGAGACCTTGAACCCCCTCTCGCCAAAAAGATAAACGCCACGAAGGCGGAAGGGCACCTTACGAACGAAGTGGGTGTGCTGTAAAGCCTTCAGCTTTTGCCGCTAGCTCTAATTCTTCCCCCTCCATTTCACGTTGACTAGCGCCTCGGGGAGCGTCTCCAGTTTGCCAAGGCCACGGCCGGCCCCGTTGGCAATCACAATCCTGCTACCACCGCTATCTTGAGCGGTGTCGCTGGCAGAGGCGCGGGTCAGAGCAGGTGGTGAAGCTTTCACACCCCAGTGGACTAACTAAAAGTTGAAATCATTGCTGATGACTTGAACGCAGAGGAGGTCCGTAACGTTTCAATCCGGTCCCGTTTGCCGTGAAAACATTTCGATTATGAGCTGCCATCCGCTTACAGTTCCTTCATTCACTCATTATAGAGGTCAGGAGCACAGACAAGCAGGTCAAGAAGTCACAGCTTGACACTGTTTGTGCCTCGTCAAAGCATTATGATCAGGCCTTCAGTGACGCGTGAGCTCTCAAGAACAGGCGGCCACGACTGCCATATTTTGAAGGAAGCAATGCGCAAAACTTGATGTGCACCGGAGTTTCGGTGCTCGGTAAAGAACCCTGGCTGGTCGAAATCTACATCCGTAGCCCCCCCTTACCGCGCACCCCTACCACAGGCGTAGATGCGCTATTGAGGCAGAGAGGTGCATTTAAACCATTTTCGAAATTAACTGATCCCTGGGGAAGCGACCGTGCCTTGGTCGCCGCTTCTACGCTAGCTCAACACGAGCGTTCGAGCGTAGGTGAACACGTGGTGATCGCTGTGGACAGCGCCATATTCTGAAATTAAATGTGGCTGTTCATTGCGTAAATAAACTATTATCTCAGCCTTCCCATCCTCGTTGCGTGAGAATGCACGAGCGCATCAGGAAAAGAAACATCGAAACCCCCGTTCTAAGTTTAGATAGAAATTGAACAAAACGCGAACTACATATAGTAGTACCGGAAGAAACAGTTCTCTATTTTACATGCAGTTTTTTTTAAAACTCTTTGTGGAACAGGCTGTAGTAACCTAACGGTATCATTGCGGAAACGAACGAAAATGATAGCCTTAGCGCGTTGCGTAAGTCGCTGGGAGCCATATTTGGCGCCTCGATCATCTTTCGATATCCCCGGAGTGCACGCCATCCCGCGATCACACAGGGGATGCAGGGCAGCCGCGTTCGGACATGCACGACTGAGCCCACAACGGACGGACTGACGATCCTTCAGGTTTATGGGCTTAGCGGGCCACTTTTCCGCGAGAGGACGAGTTATGTATACGATTCGCGCGCTTCTCTTGTTTCCGACACACTTTCGGCACACCGTGTTCAAAGGACGCCGCGCACTCCCCCCCTTTGTTGGTGTAGCCGCCACAATGGATGCCCCTCCGCCCCGACTGTCACGTTGGATCTCCCGGTCACGCAGTTGGAGTCCGCCGCTGCCGACAGCTTTCCGAAAATGTGCAAAGCGGGTATAGACCTATACATGTTTGCTGTGAGAACGAACGGCTGTATTGAGGTGTTATTCTGTGACTTTTCGAAGCTCCTCTATTCTCATGCAGCTATCAAACATGCCATCTGAGTATACGCCTTGCAATAACGTAAGCATAGCACGCCATACAAGGCAATATAGTCGCGGAAGAAGCCAGAAATACATTGTGGGATAGTATTTCGAAGCACTGGTATTGTCAAGTAATGAAAAACTCGAAAGCAGGGGCAGTTTTATACCAGTATAGTCATATTTGTGTGTTTAACAAAAATAATTCAGACAAAACGGAAGGCAGCTTTAAATATTGTTTTATTTTGACGGCAATTTTAATTCCATTTGATTCCGGGAATTGGCGTTTGCTTGAAAACGAAAAATTAGAAGCGTTTATTTGCTCTTCAAAAGTTATATTCCATCTCGCTCTTCGCTTATGGCACATGCAGCCGTCAAAATGACGGCACTGGCTATAACGCACTACGGAGCTTTTGCATTGCTTGCAGTTCGTTTAACATCCATATCTGTTTTTTTTAATTAAGATAATGTGACAAGGAAAGCCCTAATATTTACACCACAGTAAGTAGTGACATATGACTTCCAGTTTTTACTCTTGGCTCATTTCACTAAAAAAATGAAAATCAAGTTCAAAATGACTTAGTTCAGAAAATGACTTAGTTTGGCAAACACAGGTGAAACCCATAAATGCACTTACAAATGCCCTTAGTGTTGTAGAGCGCGCGGTTACGAGAAAACTGCTTTCTATAAAACTGTTATGGGATTCTATTTCGGTGCCTATTTCATACCAGTATGTTCATACTGATGAGGGGGGGGGGGGGTTGCAACTTCTGTTGTCGCCTGCCCTTCAAAGTGAGTTTGCATACGTGGCATTTTAAAACTGCACGCTTGAAGAGTTCAACCCCACAGTCCTTCAACACAAAGGATCAGGGAGCTCAGCGATACAGATTTCTTGTCTTCGAGACCATCTGTTGAATGTCCTGACAGACACCACCATGTGCCGTGCACACACCATTCGACCACATTGCTGTGCAGCGCGCAATACGTTTGCTGCTGAGAACCAGTAAGGGACTCCGCTCAGCGGTCCTTGTGAGAATGAATCGAATGTGCGGCTTCCGCTAGCCCCAATCTGTGAGCGGGCCGCGCAAGAGTTTTTACAGCGCGCTCTAGCCGCAGCCGCCCGCAGCGCTCCCAACGACACGCTCTTCGCTTGTCACTCGCAAGAGGACCACCGTTGCTCAGACGAACTGCCGAATCCACGGGAGGAAGGCGAAGACCCTGGTGAAGCCGCCGTACTGGTTGGCGACGGCGCATCCGGACGGGCTGCCCCAGCTCACGACGCCTTCGAGGATCCACCGACGCTCGGTGGTGACCGCGTCGTCCAGGAACACCATGGGACCACCCGAGTCGCCGCTGCAAGCGTCGGACGTGGCGTTGGCGTGGCCCGCGCAGAACATGGCCTCGGACACGGTGAGCGGCACGCCCGCGAGCTCGTACGCCTCCTGGCACTTCTCGTTCTGCACCACGGGCAGCACGGCCTCGCTCAACACGTCCGCGTACTGGCCGCTCTCGGTCAAGCCCCAGCCGGTCACCTGGAACGGCACGGCCGCGCTCAGGTCGATGGGGTCCACTGACTACATGTGTATCCCACCCGTGTCACTTACTGGTCACGCTTTGGCCGTGGCTCCGGGCGGCTCTGGACTTCCCACCACAGCAGCGCGACTTTCTTTATTCAACTTTGGATGTCCCCTTGTTGCATTTCACATTTTACCTTTCAGTAAGCTCTCAGACCGAGTCCATGTTATTTTGCACTGACTGGTGCTGCCGCCTATCTCGCAAGGCGAGGGGCCCGGTTTGTCCTGAATTCGGCGGTGTGTCAAGAGCCATGCAGAAACGAAGTTTTGCACAGAGCTGCGTGCGTGCACCTACCACTCCCAGCTTTCCTTCCTGCAGGTGCACCCTGGCAGATCGGTCTGTGGGCAGGCAGACGGGCCGCACGCGAGGCGTCAGCTCCACGGGCTCGGCCAGTTGCACTAGCGCGATGTCGTTGTCGTAGCTTGTTGGATCATAATCGAAGTTCACGTGGATCTCGGCAACCTGCGGACCATTCACAGGGGAAAGCGTGGAAGGAAAGAAAACGCTTAGGGGGCTGATCGTTCCGTTTGCCTTCAGATATACCCGCTGTTTAAGCGAATGTGGACCGGAATTTTAAAAGATTAACTTTCTGACTTATAGGCATGGTTTCTGAAGCATTGTAATACCATTACTTACAGGCATAAAGAAATAGGTGAATCAAGTTATTAGCAAGTTTGTCAACCAATTTCTACTAGTTCATTTTTTCGCTATTGCAGTTAGGCGCCTAGTTGCCATTAGAGATTTGTAGCTGGCCGTCAGTAATGGGTCTTATCATTGTTTGGAATTTCGAAAAAGCGGTTGCCTTCAGCGTTGTGGTGCAACAAGTTACGGCTTTGGCGTGCGCATTGCCGTAGAGTCGCATAGTGGGGTGGGCGTTGCGGTGCACACGCCAGAGACGCGCGATGTTTGAAAGGCAAGAATGAAAGCCAAAATTTGTTGAGCCACAGCGCCGAAGACAATCACGTTTTTGAAACTATAAAAATTAATATAGGTGCTGCTATCCAGCTGCAGATCTCCAATTGAAACCAAACGCTTAACTGTAATAGTCAAAAAGCAAACTATTACAAATTGGTTACTCAGCTTACTAGTTAACATGCTTGACCTATATTCCGATGTCCGTCAGTGCCGGAGAAGCCATGTCTATGCGTCAAAAAGTGTATTCTTTTTTAGACTGGTCACCTTCGCTGAAAAAAAAAAACCTCTATGCGGAACGCGAGAGACCGCTTTGTTTTCATTAAAGTGAAAGGTATTAGGGGTCGCGAGAGAAAGAAACGCCTTACAGTCGCTGGAAATTTCCAGCGACTCCACCCCTGCAAGCAACGTAATACGCCTGCCGGTTTTCCGCTGGCTGCCTGGACACTTCCCGTTTTGCTCACTCCCGGGTGCACAGAAAGTGTTGATGTGTACACTGACCCCTTCAAAAGTGCAAAATTCATTACATGTTTTGGCATTGTGGAGCGCTCATGTCCATCGGTTAATTGGATGATATGCTCAGTTTCTGGCGGCGTGACATCAAGTTTGTACGCTGCAGGTGCGAAACGCTAAGCATTTTTGAAAATTATTTTTGTCAGGCTATTTCGCAACAACAGTACTGTGAAACATCTGGTCAAGTTTCCCTGCGCAGTAGTGTAAGAGTATACTCGACTGAAACGAGTCTGATCAGGACGAAAACAAAGTGGGAAATTCACAGAACCGCGCACAGTGCGAGCATGCGCGGCAATTAAGTTCCCCCCCCCCCCCCTCCGCCGCCATGCGGCGTAAGAGAGCTTCACCTGGCGCGCTTGGACGTAGGAGTCGTCCTTGCTGTCGCTGCGGAAGTGCTTGCCCAGCGAGACGCGCAGGATGTCACGCGGTATGACGATGCGCGAGGACTCGTAGGTGACGCAGTGGGCCGCGGTGAGCACCCACGTCTCCGACAGCAGGCTCCCGCCGCAGTTGACCACCCAGTCGGCGCTGCCGTTGGACTCCGGGTTGAGCACACTCAGCGCCGCCTGCCACGGCCACTGGCCCACGTCCGAAGCGTTGCCGTTGTAGATGAGCGGGCTGCGCGGAGAGTCCGACCGGCCGCACACTGCGGCGCACAGCAGCCGGGGCCGTTGCTTCACCCACGCATGCGAACGGCTCAGATGCCAGCGAAACGTGCCTTGCGCACAATCTGTGCAATACACTATCGTCACTGACTACAGAAAACGCGACGCTGAAAGGTTTCATTACTCCGTCCTGTTTTCCTTAGTCGGCCCCATTTCATATAAATTAACAACTGTTTACATGCCGAAACACGTTCTGCATTCGTGCTATCTGTCTCATATATCGTTGGTTCAGGTGTACAACGGTATATGAGACAGATACTGCGCCATTTCTTTTCCCCAAAAACCAATTATTATTATTATATTCGTGGTGCATTCCGCTTGCCATCGCTCCATGACCATACATACCCGTGTGGCTGTTTTCTGCTTTGCATTACAAAAATATGATGTTAAGCAGCCACGAGGGGGGGCGGGGAGCGAACGGCTGCTTGCTTCCAGTGATTAAATAACATCTAAACGACTTCGTAAACCAGCAGATCTCGCTTTCCTCTTGAAAACGTTCCACCGACCATATACGCTGTAAAAATAAAAAGGGGATTGGGGGGGCGGGGGGGGGGGGGCTGCAGAAAAGGCACGGGATCTGAACCGCGTGTGGTACCCACCTGGAATGCAGGTGGCCGGCAGTCCGCTCCACTGGCCCGAGGAGAGGCAACGACGCACCGTGGAGCCGGCCATCTCGTACTGCGGCAGGCAGGCGTACTCGGCGCGGGACCCGACCCTGTGGTGGTCCGGCGGCAGCACGAAGTTCGCCTCCTCGGCCGCCTTCGACTCGTCGGCCGCGTCGTACGCAGTCGAGCTGAGGCTGAGCGGCCGCTGAAGCCGTACTGGGACGCCCGCCCGCGCGTGCCTGCGCAAGCACCGGCGCCGGATCCCGGCTTCAGCGCGTGCCGCGAACACATCGCCTGCCGCGCCCCGGTCATCCGTTGCTGATATCCGCGCTGCACTGTTATCTGTCATGCGCGTTTCACGTGCCGCATTTTGTTGGTGCTGATATATACAAAATTAATCAAATAAAATTTACACTCCGTGGCTATTTCGTCAATCTTCAAAGCGACTGCTTGTGTTGTTCCTATACCTTGAAGTTGCCGAGGAACTTACTCGGTGTGCGTGACGTGAAGTGGGAAGCGAACCATGTTTTGCAGAAGAGCAAATCCATCGTTTAATTTTCGTAGGAAAGGCTGGAATTATTCACAAAAACCTGTTTTGAAACTCGGAAAGAAAGCAGCAATAACAACACGGGTATGAAAAACGAGAAGACAGCAACACGTCCAATAATACACGACCTGCTTGATTTATTCTAGTCGTGTCGGTTGGTACTTCGGAATAATCTATGGCGCTGACTAAAGTGTTCAGATCCGCATGAAGTACTTTCCACAGCGAGCATGTTTCTTCAGAACAAACGGCAAGCTTCGTCATTTGGTTAAAGCTAATCTACTCAGACCAGACTCTATATGTGAGGGTTGTCCGAATATTTGTAAGACCCTTGCATACATTTTGGAGTTGAAGCACTGATTCGACTACTAACTGTACCCAGACCACGAGAGAAAAGAATGAGTGAGAGAGAAAAAAAAGAACAGAAAGATCACATTGTTGATTCGACTACTGACTGTACCCAGACCAGGAGAGAAAAGAATGAGTGAGTGATAGAAAAAGAACAGAAAGATCACATGGTCTCGCACCCACGCACTGGCCCACGGCGGGGGTCTCCACCTCGTATCGGAGGAAGCACACGTATGGTCCCATGGCTCGGCACCTCTGGCTCACCGCAGGTGATGACTGAAATGAAATCAACAATGCGGTCACAGTGGTACGCGGGGAACCCACGATCGCTCCCTTCTGGACATCATTCATTCGGCAAAGATGCTTCCATTCACTGAATTCAGTGCATTATCGCCTGATGCAATGATCAATGTATAAAAAAGAACTACGCCAAGCAGCGCAAAGAACGGGTTCCATAGTTGGCTGCTGCTATACACGTAGCCAACGCCGTGAGGCATCGACTGCGTCAGGCTGGCCTGAATCTCAAATCATATCTCCAAGGGCTATACGGTGGACTGAGTCGAGGGCGCTCAGCGCTTTGGAATCAGTGAGAGGGCTAAATGATATAAACTTAGAACCTTCTCCGCAAGCTGTATACGGGAAGGTAAAATCCGTGAGAAAGGTGTATCTATTGAGATTCTGTGGTCTGCGTTCTGAATGATTCGTCGCGCCTAAAATAACCAGGTTATTAAAATATGTAAGAAAGTCTTTTTTACTGGTCATTCGTGCGCTATCGCGAGCATTACATTACCATCTACACTGCCTTTTTTTTTTACTGTGCATATAAAGCGCTTACCAGTTGCATAAAATTCTAGGGGTGCGCTTAAGTCTGCTTAGGTGCAGTACTTCGAACGAATTTCTCTTACTGCTGCCGATTGTGTTGCTGCGTGTTCGTTTCCTTATGCGTTTGCCGTTTTTAAGTAGTGTTTTCGCTCTAACTTCGGTTCTACCACATCTGAAGACGCGGATCCCGTTGTTAGAGAATCTAGTAAGTGCACTAAAGTACTAATTAATTAACTCCTGAAATAACTAATTTAATCGGTTCATTAAATAACAAATTCAACTATCTGATTAAATTATCGATGAATGCGTACAGTAATTCACTAATTGAACTAATTAACTATGGCATGCAATTAATTACTCGTTTAATTAATCATTTTGGTGACTTAATTGCCCAACTTATTAAGACATCTCTAACGCTGCCATTTATGTTGATTCTGGTCAAGCTCGACCAACGTTTTTATTTTTGGTAGAGGTAGCTAGGTATGTACATGGGGTTTAACTTCCCAACGCTTCACATCGGCAACGAGGGACACCGTAGTGGAAGGCTCCGACTCAGTTCCGACCACCTGGGGTTCATTAACTTTCATCGGGTTCATCGCACAGACCACGGGCGTTTCTGCACTCCCCGCGGCCGGAAATCGATCCCGCACCCCTGAGCTCAGTAGCCGAACGCCATAGGCACTAAGCCAACGCGGCGTCTTCCATCGAGGTGGCGCGGAAAGAAGGGGGGGGGGGGGGGGGGTAAATTTTGTCACCGTGCACGGCAATCCTCACACAGCAGTAATCTGTTCGAAAATTCAAAATGAATTGTCAGTGCACGTTAACGATCCCCAGGTGGTTGAAATTATTCCGGAGCCTTCCACTACGGCACCTCTTTCTTCCTTTCTTCTTTCACTCCCTCCTTTATCCCTTCCCTTACGGCGCGGTTCAGGTGTCCTACGATGAGACGGATACTGCGCCATTTCCTTTCCCCCAAAACAAATTATTATTATTATTATTATTATTATTATTATTATTATTATTATTATTATTATTATTATTATTATTATTATTATTATTATTATTATTATTATTATTATTATTATTATTATTATTATTATTATTATTATTATTATTATTATACTACCTAAGAGCCAATAATTCCGGTTGCCACGCAGCTGTAGTACTACAAGACCCATTCTGTGTGCATCGTGAAGTAGTCGGGGGGGGGTAATGCGCACCTTTGACACAGCGAGGTTTCTGGGCGCTCCAGGTGCCGTTGGCCGTGCACGTGATGGTGCCCTCGCCGCTCAGGTAGTGCAGCTCCTTGCAAAAGTAGGCGATGCGGCTGCCCTCCAGGAATCGGCCGTGGGAAGCCCTCTCCACCAGCGCGGAGCCGTCCTTGATCGGGCCCGGGTCTTCACACTGAACTGCACGCACGTTCGCAGGTGGAGTTGCAGAGAGCTGTCAGTGTCCGTATAGCGTATTACTTTCATTTTTGTTCCAACTTATTCCGGTTAAGCATGATTCCAATGTTCACTTTTGGCCGCCCTTGCAGCGCACGTGCTTGACCTTGGCTTGCTGGAATTGGGAAATTGAGCTTCCCGGTTCACTGCTCGGCAAAAGAGCCCTCCACATCGTCATAGCGCACGTCGCTGTATGGCACGAGCGGTGTTACAACTCGACGACCTTACTTTTGAGGAGAACATTGGGACACAAATATGCTGCAAGATAAGCGATAACTTTCGTCCAGCCCACACCGTCTTGTTCCGCAATAAGGATCTACGCGATAGACCACCTTCAGCAATGGCTGTTCGAATCGAACAAGGAAGCAATATTCCAGGGCCCTGCTGTTGTGTACACGGTATAAAATCTTTTGCGAACAGCAACTCAGAAGCGTTATTTTAATGGCAACACCGAGGCCAGCCATATATATATATATATATATATATATATATATATATATATATATATATATATATATATATATATATATATATATATATATATATATATATATATATATATATATATATATATATATATATATATATATATATATATATATAGTTGTACAGAGAGACATATGGACTTCTGCTATGCAAACCAAAATGAGGAAAGAGAGTGCAGTTCTTTGTTCTTCGTTAAAATTGCGTTATATTGCTAATTACGTGTTGGTAGGTAAGCTTGGTTGCATAATGTAACGGTAAAGCAGACGGCAGTCCTACACAGATTCCACTGTCGGTCATTAGATTTTCAGTAGAGGAGTTGGCTACAAACAGCTTTAAACAGGGATCTTGCAGCAGTACCGTGTGCAACTTATCTTGAGTGACAGCCAATTCACCTGGCCAGGGGGTGACATAGCGCTTTGGTAACAAGCTAACAGGAATGATATAACGAGGCTACGACAGCTTGACCGAATCATGCCAGTGAACCGACAACCATCGAGAGGGCGAGCGCCAATTTTCAGCGACGGCTGCACCATACCTTCTCCTTAAGCTCGAATCTGTGTTTAACTCTTCGAACAAGGTAACACGTTGATCAAATAGAAGGCACGTAAGAGATTCAAAGTTATTTAAATGGCATTCTCTTCAGGGACTTCTCTTGGAATGTCTTTCGCTATTAGCAACAAAACTCCTCAATCGAAACTATGTCATTTCATCAATTCGTTTATTTTGATGTTCGGTCAGTTAGGTGGAACCGAAACAGCGAATATATAATATTCTAGAAAGGCATTTTTGTGGCTCATGCTCCCGAGCCCTTCAATTTGAGCAATCGCCACTAATCAAGTGAAATCGCCGTCATGCATGCTCACCAAGCTTGAGGGTCTTGAGCGCAACGCAAGTGACAGGGAGGCTGAGGCTGCACGGTCTTGTAACGACTTCGGCCTGGCCAGAGTTCGCTATAACGAGGGCCTGGCAAGCGCCGCCGGCTCCATCGCCGTTTTCCGCGACGGGCAGAAAAGGCGACTGAACTCGGGACTCGGAAAGCCAGGTTTCTGCAATTCCTGAGAATTACAAATACGACACGAGGATGCGTTGATCGCTGCATCAAGGGGCATTTGATACGGAAAAAAAGTGCGCTGAATTCGAGAGAACTCACCACTCGCAGCCAGAAATTCAGACAGGAGAGTTCTGGTCGCGTTGTCACCCCGTATGGCGGGTGCCTGGCTGCCTAGGTTCCGACAAAAATTGCTAGCTGCAACCTGAGGACGGCTTTTTCCGGCCGAATAGAAACAGAAGCTGCCAGAATCTCTCCACCTAGCGGGGCATCCTGTGGAACAGAAGGAGGCAGTATGCAAACACTAGAGCAGTTCAAAACCTGCGAGCGTGGTTGGGAACAAGCAGTTCAGCGGGAATAATTCGACGCTCCATGGAGCCCAACTCGGAAGTAGTCGATGCTCTGCATTCAATTTTAAATCGTAGGACAGTTCAGCCTTTCTCAGATGCATCTAGGTAGATTTCAGCCAATTACTAAATCCTTTAAGATTATTGTCTGAGACGCTCGCCAAAGGCTTCTGCTGATAAGTAATAATATTAAGCTCCCAGCAAGCATCAGAATAAACGTTTATAGCACAAGCGTAGGCACCTTCTTCGGGAATCCTCCACTGCGAGTCGTCCACAGTCACAAATTTGAAGCTGGCACCGGGAGATGAGAAGCTGAAAATATCAAAGATAAACTCTCAGAAGGCCGCAGAAGAAATAAGAAAAATGAAAAAAAAAGGAGGTAGTTGACAATAGACAAAGAAATGCTCGTCATCAAAATCGACATCTGATTCAGACAGGGCCTAGCACATATATGTACATACGATTTCGGTAGTTTTTTTTTTTTCATCGAATCAAGCAAATTGATTTTCAGTTACTTCGTGCTGGTATTTAGCGGCAAAACTCGTTTCATAGCGCGAAACATCCAACCCTTGTAATAGACATTCAAATACACTTTGGTAAAAAGCTTCATATGCCAGCCGCCGCGGTGGCTGAGTGGTTATGGCGCTCGGCTGCCCCGAAAGACGCGGGTTCGATCCCGGCCGCGGTGGTCGAATTTCGATGGAGGCGAAATTCTAGAGGCCCGTGTGCTGTGCGATGTGAGTGCACGTTAAAGAACCCCGGGGGGTCGAAATTTCCGGAGCCCTTCACTACGGTGTCACTCATAGCCTGAGTCGCTTTGGGACGTTAAACCCCCATCAACCAACCAATCAAGCTTCATATGCCCCCTCTGGCAGACATTGTGCAAATGTTGGGGTTAGCCTGTTCTGTCCTGAAATCACATGATAAAAAAGAAAAATTTCGAACACGCCGATACGGTATCAAATTATGCGCACCTCCATGCTATTCTCATGACAAACAGATAAAAAGTGGGGCAGCTGTAGCTGTAATTTATTCGAGTCCTGGCACTAGATAGGGAAGAAAAGATCCAGTTTAGGACGCAGGCGGCGTCTTCCCAGCATTTCTAAGCCATGTCGTGTTTCATCTGAGTGATGCAGCTGGGAAAGTTTTAACTGATAGCAGCAAAAAAGGTGGCAGGGTTTTTTCCATGTGTTCAAGAACGTCTGATAACCAAATTAAGCAATGGCGCAACGCTGCTCCCGTATACTCCAAGACCGGTGTTATGAAAGTTTTCGTAAGAAAAATGAAGCATTCTGTGCGCTTTGCCTAAAGTACATTCCATATACTTCGCCGACCTGTGGTCGGCTAAGATAATGGACTGAATATGCGCCTTGATACTCTTATTCTGTACTTTTTGCAGAAGGAACACCATCTATGAAAAAGGACGAAGTGACTGGGAAGCGTTTGGGGGGAAAGGGGACATGTTGAGAATAACAGGTTGTTTGGCGAATTGGTGCATGATGAAAAGAGAACGGCGGCGCAACGGAGAAACTATACATCACAAGAAAGTGAACAACACAAGCGTACGGGTATGTTGAGATTTAACATTATGTAAACTAATCTGCCACTTTATGAGCCAGCGCTGTCCAGATTCGACTAGAGGAAAAAAAAAAGGAAACTTCTCCACTCGTTTTGTATATTCCGGTATATCAGGCAGCCAACCGCACACTGTCGTGTTCTGCGCTCGTTAATGCCATTCCCGCGATCAAACAAAGTAAAAGCTCGAGCATAAATCCTTGAAGGACACCTGAAGTCAGACCGACAACGGCAGATCGGGAACTGCGAGTTAGGATACGTTGCACTGCATTGGAGAGGTATTAATAAATTCAGCTTATCACTGCCGGATTTAAGCCCAGACAAGCTGTGTGTAAACTACACATTGCGAAAGTCAAGGCGCCCCCCGCGCTGTACGGCCCCACTCAGTGAGGCGAACATTAAGGCAACATATTGGCGCATGCCGATTTAATGCCGAATGTGCTCACTTGGCCGAGGATACGCCGTGCGAGGTGGAGGCGGCGAAGTCGGCGTACGCGCCCGTATCTCGCACGTGCACCGCCCCGCCAGCGTTGTTCAGTCGGCCGGCGTGCACGGCTGCGCGGCAGACGGAGGACAGCACGTGGTACTGGAAGGAGCCGATCACCGAGCCGGACACCAGGCCGCAGCCGGGGGGACAGTGCACCCTGCGCGGGACACGCGACGGCAGCAGGGTTGGGCGGTAGGTACGTGCGAGGGCCATCCCTCGACGTGAGTTTCCGCAAAATTATTTCTTCGAAACGTGTCGTACGTACGACACTTTCAGTTCATGCATGCGCCTACTGGCATCGTCTTTCTTTTTTTACGGTGTGTGTGGCAAAAGTAGCGGATAGGCACTTGCATGAGCCGTTGCGGTTTACAGTTATGTTTCATCTGCGACACGCCGAACCGGTCTCAAGGTTACACTTCGTACCTTCATGGTAACGACGCAACTTCAACGCAAATGACACAAACTGCTCGTTTCGCGTGCTAAAGACCGCGCAAGTCTGTTATGGTGGCTTTACCGAAGTCTTCCCCAGAGAAATAAATTGCACTCGGGAACAAAATGCGTAGTTTGAAGCCATTTAACCAGTTTGCATTCGTACACCTAGCGTAGCTTGTGGTCTACAGAACAGGTCATTTTTACCAGACCTTCGTTCAAAAATAACCATCAACTCAGAGCAACATCTGATAGGTTCGGGCTAACTAGAAAGGTTGAAAAATTATAAGCCCCTGCAGCACCGCTTACCTCCGGGTCTTTAAATGTCTAACCTGCTCGTGAAGAGTGTCGTGGAATCAAGGCTCCTGCTTTAATTGCGCCACCTTTAGCACTTTTTGTGTAGTTGCTAACTCGGCCAAGCCGCAAACGGAGAAATGAGACACAATGAAACATGACACCAGCGCGGGGGACAAAAGAAGAGTGGACACCAGCGTTCGCAGTGTCAACTCACCCTTCGTCTCTTGTTTCTTCGCGCTGGTGCCATGTTTCATTGTGTCGGGAGCCACCAACTAGCCCGGCTGTGTGCTCTTAGAAAAATTCGGCACACTGAGAACTGCTCAGAATCACTTATGGAGCACGGAAAAGCCCTTGAGCTTGCCTTTCAGTTATATTTTGTAAAGTCTGAAAACAAGCGTTCATTTTGCTGCAAAAAAACAACAACAACAACGCTGTAGGCAGTCTATACTTACCTCACTGCTGTGTCGCTATCATCTCCTAAGATCTCGTTGGCCTTCGTTGAACACGTGACTTCCATTTCAGAAACTGCGAGAAAACAAAGCCATCTATTTAGTTCGTGAAGAGTGAATTGTGTTTCCAACTTTACCGAGGAGTAAGCCCTTTGTCTGCCCAGTCACAGAACAGCGAAAAAAAAAAAGTGAAAAATATTTCTGGTCAAGTAACCTCTAAATTTCTGGTAGTCAATTTAGAGATGAACGAATAGTAAAGGCACTTTTATTGCTTAGCGCATTGAGAGTTGATTTCACAGCCGAGATCGAAACGCCAATGTTACTCCGCGGACATTTAACAATCACAAGCGAAGAAAAGCGAGATTTTTAATTACTTAAATGTAAGTTTATTTCATTTCTTATGAAGGCCTATTTGTTTTTGGCATGATGGAAACCTGCCTCATTAATCACCGCCCGCCTTACCACGTGCTTTTCGCGATATCGATAAACAAGTCTAAGCAAAAATTGACCATTATCCAAAATACCTCTGCCCACGGTTTGCCAGCGCTCCACTGGGCCTCGTCCAGCGTAAAATTCGCTCAGGTGTTAGCACCACTCTGTCACGTGTTCAGGAAATGTAACAGTGCACTCGTCTCGTCGTGCAGAGCGAGAGATCAAAGTTAGTCGAGAGTTTTAAGTGGCTCGCGCTGGTTCTCAGTGGATTCCTGAATTCAGAACAGAAAAGGTTGAACCCATAAACAGGCTATAGTTATATGCAGGATTTCGTTCCTTGCGTGGTACGCGAGCCAGCAAAGCTGGCGCAGCGCTGCGAGTGATAATAACGAATTAAAAACTAGCATGCGGAAAATAAACCATGGTGTTAGAAATGAGCCGTCGCTTCCCGTACTCCGGGATTCGTTTCCGTTTCTTCTTTTTTTCTTCCTCGGGCATTCAAGGAGCAGCCAGCCTTCCGTCCTAAATAACTGCCCCGAACCTGCCCCTCGGCGTGCTCGTACCTTTGAGGCAGGACGGCGGAGGTGCCGACCAGGCGCCCTGCTGAGTGCACTGCAGGGACTTTGAGCCGACCATTTCGTAGCCGTCGGCGCAGGAGTAGGTCACGGTGGTGCCATTGTACTGGATCTCTCGCGGGCTGGACGGGGAGCCGCTCACTTGCGCGACGCCGCGAGCCACGTCGGGCAGCGGGGGGCACGGCACCTGCCTCTCTGCGTAAGGGGTCGTCTCGTGAACACAACGGGCGACTGCGTCGCAGGCACCCTCGCATGCCTGCGAAACACACATTACGCAGTAATTGCTCGCTCCTCTGGAGCCATTAGCCAGAGTGGATCTCGAAGGTATTTGGCGTGGCTCTCGTTTGCCTAGATCGTCAGGGGGTACACTGGCCCCACGATACCTAAACTGTATTCTGCGCGCATACGCCGCGTACGAGAATTAGCGACCCCTAAATGCGACAGGGAGAAGCGCGGCGAACGAAATTAGACAAACGCTGCTGCGGGGCACATCGCGAGCGGTTCCAGAGGAGGCCACTGAGTCGCGTTTGCTGTGGCTTCGAGAACAAGACGGCAGGAAAAGAAAGAAACACAAACGAGGGTTGCATTTGTGCTACTTAACCATTACCGCATACGGTCACACAACTTGTCCGACCACCGCCTTAAGGCGACCGCCCGCCTCTAAAGATGACCCTGGGACAGTCTGGTTTCCCTCTCCCAAAACCCATCACCTCTCAAACACACCTCTTTTGCGACGACCATAGGTTTTCGCCTCGGATGAGCTAAAGTTAAAACGAGCGAGTACATTGTCTTCACTAAGGATGCAACTTCTCTCTGGCACGTTTCGTGAAGTTCAGATGTCGTTGGAGGCCGAAGATGGCTTACCTGCCATCTGAGGAGTCGCAATGACTCATTAGCCACCATTCAGATGGCCTCGATCATTCTATCTACTTCACTGGAACGTAATGCGATCGAGCACGCTAACCTGGCCTGTAGTGAGGCCACGCAATGATAGCGTTCCCACATGAAACCAAAGACCTAAATCACATGCACTACCCTCAAGGCCGGGCCAGAACGTCACAACGCCGTTACTTCTTTGTTTGGGCCGAGATTTAACAGACCGTCCGTAAAGGAGTGAAGACAAAATGCATAGTACAAAAAGCATGTCGAGGGCTTTCTGCGTGCGCAAGGGGATGTAGAGGCAATTGCATCAAGGGCAAACCGTGCGCTAAGTATATTTTACCTTCGCTTTGAAATACGCGCAGCCAGTTTTACTTTAGGAACCTATCGCTAGCGACATCAGTATGACACATAAAATGGAGTTCAGAAGCCTACTTCTCCCGGCCTACGCACGTGTGATCGTCGTCCATGATGGCCATAACATTTGGCTCCTCAAAGCGTTGCAGTGCGTGAGGAGGCACATGCGGCAAAAAGGCGCCATTGTTTAGTTTTTCTTTTTATCAGTTGCGACGTGTTACCGCTGACTATTAGAAATCAAAGCGGAAATTTCAGCGCATAAGTTAGGCGATATTAAACTATTCGTGGCGCGCTAATGAATATTTCATCATGTTCCACGGTGACACCGTGCTCAATAATTGCGGCGAAAAAAAGAAATGAAACCAATAGATTTGATGTCTACTCTCCTTCAATGTCCTTTGCTTTTAACGTTTCTGAAACGTTACAACTAAACGTTAGAATAATATTTTCTTGTGCTGAAAGATTCGTGAAACAATTCAACAAAAAACATTAATAACGTTCGCTACAATTTTGCTGGACCGGACCGGCCAACTGTGAGATCACACAGCTTCAATCAACACGCTACAAATGGCAAGGGTCGACGAAGGCGACAAGAGAGCACTGCAAAGCAGCTCAATTAATACCTAATTAATTCTGATGTCATGAATGGCGTCCCCATGATGGTTGGTGGTGACTGGCAATAAGTTAAGTTATACTACACTCAAATTCTGGTGTTGCGTACGAAACTTGTGGCAGTCACAATCCGAAAGATGTAACTGTGAGTCTAAGTTTGCTGCACTAACTTATTACTGTAGTACTGTAGTACTAATTATTACTGTACGAACCACGGAAAGAAGTTCGAACGCTGTACTTGAATTAAAATCAGGAACGTCGTTTTACAGGTATGATTTGAGCATTAATTAACATTGCGGACAAATTCACCATTACATGATTAATTTGACCATTAAATAAATGTCACAGATAACACGAAAATGTGATGTGTTAATTTTTTACATCAGCATAACATTCCAATCTTAGATACAACGTCACTACGACTTGCACAATGATTATAAAACGTTATTCTGGTATTATTTCTGAGCTGGATACCTGAGGCTACAGGAACAAAGGCAAATCTTTAAAACAAAAAGCGAATACGGAGTAGCAGCCTCACCGCAGTAAGGCGGCACACCATTCCAGGAGCCGTCATTTTGGCAGTTGAGCGTGGCAGGGCCGACCCTCTTGAAACCAGTCGGGCAGTTGTAATGAATAATTTTTGGCAGGTTTGCCGGTGCCATCGTGGCTAGTAAACCGTGAGGATGAGCTGGCGGAGTGCAACCTAAAGAAAATTTTCCAGATAACAAGAGCAAAATATAGGTGTTCATCGCCTTGAAGGAACAATTAGGAACTTTTCGAGTGAGTAGGAATGGCTGGCGCGCCCTGTTTTCGTTTCTCTTTTGCAACAGAGCGCGCCAGCTCTTTTCCTTCATTACAAAAAAACACACGGTGCAAAGAACTGCGTTATCTTTGCAAGAAAAATGTTCACAAATTCCCGTGCAAGGGGCAGATCTAAAGGCCTGACGTTGGGGTAGAGGATGAGAGGAGCTGCACTCTAAACAGAAGGGAGTAAAAGGGGAGTAATTCGTCCTCTAGAGCACACCCTTTTATGAAAGGGAGTATACCCTAGAGGAAAGCTTACTCCCTTTTTTTTACTCCCGTACAGACGTATTCGTGTTTGGAGTGTCGGGTTACAACATCGCCTAAGGGATTAAAAATGCTCAGCAAATGCAAAAGAACAAAAAAGTGCAGTAAAAAACAAGGATATATCCGGCAAAAAAAAAAAGCATTACTATTCGGAGTCAAACTCTCTCCTTCACCGTGTGCCCAGAGTAAAAGCACAGCGTCTTTGTACGCTCTAACTCGAGTATCCTGTGTACAGTGCCACCAGTCAAGGTTATACGATACAAAACGTCTGCGCGCGTAGACGCCGTTCTCTTACCGTCTCTGATCTCACAGAGGGAGCCGGAAAATCCTGGGAGACAGCGGCACTGGCCGGTGTCCTTGTCGCAGATTCCCCCATTTTGACAGGTGCATACTGCAAAGAGCAGATATTTCCATCGGAAAACAATGGGTTTCGCCAAGCGAACGTGTTAGTGTCCGACGCAAAACAATACATAAGCATGCACCATGGCGAAAGCAGAAAGTGAAAACAGAAACAGAAAACAATTTTTTTTCAATGCTATATGTCCACTGCTCATGCAATCAAAAAACCTAAATTCGAAAAAAAATTGCCACGGTTACAAACTGTTTTTGGTTTAGGCTGACAATTAGAGCTGGAAAAATTAGCTTAAAAGGGAGACGTGTTGAAAACGACAGCAAACGAAATGCAATAATAAAAAAGGCCCCTGCTGGCTGATTACCGTTCACCGTTGAGAGCTATAATGGTCGCACGTAACCCTTTGAAGTTGCTTATCCGCCGAGTTAGAGCTTCTTTTTATGTGTCTGCGACAGAACAGTCAGAACACAGTAGTAGTTGTGCACCAGTCTCGCGCACGTTAGAAAAAAGAATAAACCGATTACAATTCAACTACAGCCCCCAAAAAGTTACTGAGCAATTACAAAACAGTAATCGATTACTATTACTTCATTTTCCTTCCCAATTTGGCTAATATGCACAGACTAGGGTGAGCCGATGCGGCTTCCTTGATCGGTTGTCTGTTGTAATCCACACGGTGGTAATTTTCACTGCCCGTTGACCGTTTCGTAGAGAAAGCATAAGGACGACACTGCCGAGTCTCTCAGTGTATACGCACTGAAGGGAAGGGTGGAATTGTAACACACCAAGATCTTGCTCACCAGCTCGTATATAGTTACGCAAAGCGTCGCGTTTCGTTGTTGTATAGCGTTCTGAGGTGACAAAGCTCAAGCTCACTAAAAACGAACTTCTCCAGTGCCGTCGTGAAGAAATGCGAACTGTGAAAGGGGCTAGTCAAACGCAGGCGGCTCAGGCTTGCCTCTACGGCCATCGCCGCGCGCGCGGCTTTTTCGCAGCCCGATCATTGTCTCTCTATCGCGTTATCCCGCGCTAGCACTACAGCGTTTGCCACCAAGTTCAGGTCGTCGAAGTTATACTGGTGGTTACAACTTGTTCTTAGAATAGAAAGTAATTTATTTATTTATTTATTTATTTATTTATTTATTTATTTATTTATTTATTTATTTATTTATTGAAATACCCTAAAGGCCCTCTTGGAAGAGGGTATTACATAGGGGGGGCACACGAAACACACTAATACGCAAACACCAATATTGGTAGTGGATTAAAGTTCGAATGAAGATAAGAATAAAGTGTGAAAATTGAAACACTGGGGGTTCAAGGATAACACAAAAAGAGAAAAAACTGCAATACAATGGCGAACAAGATGCAAAGGTATTAAAATAGCCCTAAAAAAATAGCTAACACCAAAACCGCACAGAGACGTCTAATTCAGATATGAGTCCACAGCATTTGATGAAACTGATCGGTGTTAACTTCAGTAGCAATATCTGATGGTAGGTTATTCTAGTCAACTATGGTTTTGGGGATGAATGATTGTGCGTAATGGGCCGAGTGGCATGCTGGGCGTTTGACTTTGCAGGGGTGATCACGGCGAGGAAAAATGAGAGGGGATGACTGAAAGAAGTCGTCGCACAAACGATCATGATGATAAAGTTTGTGAAAGAGAGATAGGCGGGAGTGTTTCTGTCGTACTGATAGCGGATGCAGATCCGCACGAATTTTTAAAGATGTAATACTGGAGTACGGAGAATAATCTGAAAAAATGAAGCGAACAGCACGGCTTTGCAGGGATTCAATGTTACGTATAATGTAGTCCTGGCTCGGGTCCCAGATGGCACATGCATATTCAATTTTCGGCCTGATTAACGTGGTGTACGCGAGTTTTTTTAGGTGTGAAGGCGCTTGCTTTAGTCTGTGTTTCATGATTCCGAAAGTACGGTTAGCAGATGCAAGAGTAACGTTGATGTGATGATGCCATGTTAGATCCGATTGCAAGTTGATTCCTAAGTATTTGTACGTGGTAGTAAGTTCGACAACATTGTTACCTATAAAGTATGAAGTTGGAATACGGGAAGAGGAGTGTGTAAATGACATGCACTTAGTTTTAGTATGATTTAGGGTCATTTGCCAGTCTGAACACCATCTGTTTATTGCATTGAGGTCTGACTGCAATGCTTGATGGTCAGTGTCAGTAAAAATGGTACGGTAAATTACGCAATCATCGGCGAACAGTCTTACTCTGGACGACATGCAGTTAGGCAAGTCATTAATATAAATTAGAAAAAGCAAAGGGCCAAGCACGCTCCCTTGTGGAACGCCGGACGTGACAGGAATAAAATGGGAGTTGTAATGATTGGTTACTATTAATTGTTTACTTCAAAAAATTGCATTACCGAAAACCTTACTCATTGTAAAAAGTATGTGATCCATTACAAAACTCGAAGGAAATGTAGTTTATTACAAGAACTAAATTAATTCTTACTCGTTACGAACTCTGCTGTGCACCGATGGTTGTTCCAGTTGCAGTGCTAGTGGCAGCAGCACTACCAGCTGGGGTGGTCAAAGTAGCAGCAGTAGTATTAACAGAAGCAGAAGCAGTACTAGCAGAAGCAGCAGCGACAGCACCGGTAGTAGTAGTAGTAGCAGTAGTAGCAACAGCAGCAGTACTAGCAGTTGTAGTAGTAGTATAATAATAGTATGATCCGTGTTCACTACGGTGGTGATAACATTACTGCGACAATTATTACGGGCACGATTCGTTTGATAATCAAGAGCACATCCGAAAAGTGTTAGCTTTCACGGCCTCGAAACAAGCGCCAGGCACTTGGCCGCTGGTCAGCGCCCTCTGAGAACTCACCTGAAGTGCACCAGACGCCGTACCTTCCTGGCGGGCACGTTTCGCACGCCTTAAGGCCATTGGCACACGTCTGACAATTGGCGAAGTTTGGGCACACTTTATCGTACGAGTCGCTGTCACAAGGTCGACACCGAAACTCGAAACGGCGAACGTAGCTGCACCTGAAAGCGGCGATTCAAGCTCATTGTTACGCAGTTTTTATATATATATACATAATGGTATAAATTGAAGTATCGAGGCTTGTACCCCAGTATGCCCTGAGGCACTAGTTCCTATAGTTAAGACGAGCACAAAACTATTATTTTTTTTTCCCCGCAGCCCTCATTGCGGATATGGTTGAACTTCTTTCAACTATTTGAGGGTTCCATTGCGCACAGGCATACATTTTTAACGCAGAAATGTAAGCATGGACTAATGAGCAATTTTTCATTAAGAAAAACAGGGTCAATTCCGAAAAAGAAAAAGAGCAGTCGCAGAAGACAGTGATAGATCGAACGTGTCACAATAATGTTCACGAGAGAGAGAGATCGAAAACAAGAAGAGGTTGGAACCCAATCAGCGGGAAGTTCTAAAAATTCTCGCAAAGCCGATGCGGATGCATTTTAATCATTTCATCTCATGACATTTTTATTTACTTTTATTTTTGAAGAGTGAACCTCGTGAATAGGAAGGTACAGAGAAACCAGTTTTTTTTTTTTTCACGGTTTCAAAGAGGACACAGAACGTGACTGCGCAACAACGCATTCCAATAACGGTGTTTCTATCGCAAACATTTGCTATGTTGTCGCTTTCCCCAATTAAGGGGGGCACGGCTTTTGGAAGTAATTTTTTTTAATTTTTCAATGTAGAGCAATGAAATTTGGCAAGATTTTTGGGAGGTCCACTGAATGCTTAAATACGAAATTTCATTAAACTACCTTAAGTAATTTTGACAGTATAAATTTTTATATGCTTCATGGCTGTACCAAACTTGTAGAAAGCCTGGCTTGATAACAAACCATGGTAGGATTGTGCAGTCACTGTTAAGTTTTACCAAAAGGAATGGTTGATGCAGCGACATTGGCCAAATATTTTTAGCAGCCCGACTTTTTTCTACACAGAATGTTATAGCTATGCTCGCATAATGTACTCATTATCGACGTGTAAAATTAGTGACATAGTGAAAAAATGAGAAAGTATACCAGAAATACAGGCACGTCACTGCAAAAAAAAAGGTTGTCAAGGAACACAACGCAATAAACCGCATGAAAATCCGCGCATCAGTTGCAATGCTATGTTTTCTGTAAGCAAGGCAGTCTGGTCAAAAAACACTTTTGGAAAAACTGGCATTTTCGCGGAGATTTCTCCCAGTTTTTTGCTATCTACGGCCAGAAAAACATTTTTTGAAGTCACTTTTTGGTTGTTTTCAGGGAAAATTTTTCGGCATATAATTAAAAAGACCCTATACATACCCAAATCTGGTGTTCAGTCAAATTCGTTATTTTTTCCCGAGATTTTCACTATTTGATCCCCTCCAACACCTTAAGCGAAAGATCATAAAAAATGATGTGACACTGGTTTCAACGTGAGCTGCTGAGAGGGTCATGTATGCGTAAAAAGGTAGTGGGGGTCATGTGTAGGGAGTTTAATAGGATAATTTTGTTCATGTGACCTTGGTACATGCGGACGACCGCATCGAGATCTTAGAGGGGAGGGCGGGGGGGGGGGGGGGGGGGCGAAGAGGAGAGTGCCCTTGTGGCTGAGGCTGAGCTGTGCAGTATAGCCATGAAATTCTGTTCTTTACCTCAAGGGTGAGATTGCGTAGTTTCGCTTTTTTTTTTCTTTCGCCTATAGCTTTCATGAATCTTACGCTCATGGCACCCAGAAATCATTTTTTTTTTCTGGCTTGTATTCCGCTCAGTGGCGCCATTAGTGCTTGGTCATCACTGAACCTTACCCGTCGACTTTGACGTTCACGGTTGATCCAGTGGAGCCGCACGGGCAGTCATGCGACTCGTTTTTGCAGAAGCCCTTGATGTCCACCGAGTGAACGGAAGGGAGCAGAGCGGAGAGGACTCCGATGCCTGAAGGTGTAAGGAGACAGTTCAACAAATTTAGATGCCGCAAAGAACTCATTTTTGCAAATAGGCCATCACAAAACAAAGACCTCGGGGTATATATTTGCTTTCTCGCAAAGTTATATGGATGAGTGCAGTGAGGAAATTCGGTAACTATGTATCACGCGTGCGAAACCAATATAAGTGGTCTCTCGACGCTATAGCGTCTTAAAGGCCTGCACAAAAGGCGCGATTATTTTTTTAAATTTTGAATGCAAAATCTCATTTTATGGCTTGCACCCAATATTTTCACCCGCTTTTGCATCCAGACTGCGAAAGCTCACCAAGGCAATAATAAAAGTAACCCATGTCGTTTCAAGTGTACACCGAATACATGGCCACTCCATACATCGCCGAATAGGCGGGACAGTAGGTTATTCATGCTATCCAGGGTTAACTTGATAGAATAGGAAGAAGTAGTAGACAGCTATAAAAAAATAGAGGGGTATCTGTGCGAAACCGGCAGGAATACACGTACTGGTTGCATCGAGCGTTTAACCTGTGACTGCATTTTTCTTGTATGCGTATGTTTGTTGCTTTACTTGTCTATGCTATTTTTTGCATGTACATATGATGATTGGTAACAAAAAATTATTATTCTGTGCAATCGGGGGGGGGGGGGGGGGGTAAGAACACCTGGGGTGACCAGGAATGGTAAATGGGGAAGAGAGCTAAATAGTAAGCTCCTCATTGTACGCGCGTGCGTGCGTTTATGATGCGCGATTATTCTCGTCTGTGTAGTCAGCAAAAGCGCACTGTTGCTCTGCGCGCACGCAAAATCATCATCGCTGCTGGTTGTCAACAAGAACGATTGCCACCTCTGCACACCATTTCCGCACATAATTAAAAACGCCGGACATTCTCAACATGCCCCCCCTGAGGCGAATAGTGGGGACTTCGAGGTTTTTTCAGAGTCGGAAAACAACGTCGCAGCAAAGTTATACATCGCGAAAAAATTGAGTTATTCCTGGTTTATTTTGACAGTATACCTCTTTCCCACTGAAACTTTCGGCGCGTCTCCAGCTGTTCAAAGTTTAGTGACGAATTTAGACTAATTATACTTGTTAGCGTAAATTAAAAATAGTGGTACTCGTTCAAGGACATCCGCGAGCAGTACTGTTCCACTTTGCGCAACTTTGTTAAAAAAAGAAAAGAAAAGAAAAAGAGGCATGAGCTCTGCCTGAATTTTTCTTTCAGAAGAATCGCTGGTTCCGCAGTGATCTGTTGCCCTGTATTTGCAATAAACAATCTGCAATATGCCCTGTCTGATGAGCCAGCGTATTTTGCGCGTGTCGTCGCCTCCGGCTCAGAGCGTTCGGTCGGTGCTGCTCTACGTTCGTCGATAATGATGCGCGGCGTTTTGTTTTGCTGTTAATTATTGAAAAGAAAAGTAAATGCCAGCGCTAACTATACCCATTTTCACAGTTTGAGATCAGCGGCTCTTGCATTTGGTAGAACCCCAGAGACACGTGCCGACAGATAACCATACAGCACAGGCATCATGTAGTGTAACGGACACGCATCTAATCTTATCGCTTATGCTGGAGGCGGCCTCCTCAGCATCACAAAGCGCGGTGTGTCGACAGTTATTTCTTTAAGCGAAGATAGGCCCCGAGTGCGTCATTGCGAGAGAAAGAAAAAAAGTTGTTTTTCACCTAAGGTCAAGCGTGATTGCCCCAACGAGGGGGGAAATACCCAAAGAATGGCAAGACTATATGTATACTTTTGGTCAAAAGTCTTCACGTGTTTATCTTTGAACCATTTAAGTATCGTGGCAGTTACGCCATCCCTAGAGCTCGAAAGGTGCGCAAGAGAGAGGGCAAGAGTTTTTTCCACCTGTCTCAAAGATTCGGAAGTTCGGATGTGCTGTAGCTGCCCAACTACACGGCTCAAAAGCAAACCATGCGGCTTGCAAACTTTTGAGCAAGGATATATTCCTCCTTACTCTGATACCTAGCTCAAAGTGGAATGGTATTTTTTCGAGCCAGGATATTGGCAACATGCCTGCTCGAGTCCTTCAACACAGTAAATGTCGACATCCTTCCAATTTAGAAATCAGATTATTTTTTTAGGCGCACTAGTCAAATTGACACACACACATCCACAGTTAATAATAATTAATAATTGGTTTTGGGGGGAAAGGAAATGGCGCAGTATCTGTCTCATATATCGTTGGACACCTGAACCGCGCCGTAAGGGAAGGGATAAAAGAGAGAGTGAAAGAAGAAAGGAAGAAGAGGTGCCGTAGTGGAGGGCTCCGGAATAATTTCGACCACCTGGGGATCTTTAACGTGCACTGACATCGCACATCACACGGGCGCCTTAGCGTTTTTACTCTATAAAAACGCAGCCGCCGCGGTCGGGTTCGAACCCGGGAACTCCGGATCAGTAGTCGAGCGCCCTAACCACTGAGCTACCGCGGCGGGGCTAACACATTCACAGTTAAATGGCATTTTGATCCCACCATGGATAACAACCATAATAATTAGATAGAGCCCCGCCAACTCCGTTTACTGTTTGATAACAGCAGCGCGATTACGTATTCGTAGTGCTAAGCTAATTACTGCAGCGCGATTCAGAAATACATCTTTTGGACGACGTCCGTAGAATACAGCGGTATTATTTTAAAGAGAAAAGGACGCTCTTGGCGCGAAATCAGAGCATTTCAAAGCTTTATCGTTTTTCTTTTTCAAAATAGTTCCTTCAATTAAATACGAATAAAAAACAATGTCATTCATTATCGAAGTCATCCCTTCAATAGTTCATGTAGCCTATTAAGAAACAAAAAGCGTCTCCTTGTAGCGCATATTTCACGAACTGGCATTCAATTTCGTGTATAACAAAGTACCAAAAGCTGCCGCTCACGTTTACAAACGCAACGAAAGTGATAATGAGAGGTGATGAGGCTTAAAGCACCTTCACTTCCTCTCCAGCGCACCATAACCGTATCTTCGTGTTTTCATTACAGTTTTGTTTCCGTCCGGCTTTGCATTCCCGCTTTCTTCGCCACCACTGGGTTTTCTATTTTTCAAGTACTTCTCTTCTCAAGTGTACCCTGCCATTGCGAGATGCTTTCGATTGTTTGGGCGACGCCGCTAGCATGCCTGTATAGTACGTGTGCGCGCGCGCGCCTTCTCGCGCTCTTTTTTTTTTTCTTGTGAATGGTGCATGCTGCCTCCCTGTCTTTCGGCCTGAGTAGAATAAATGTCAGATGCTGGTCCACGCTCGTGTTGTGTTGTTTTTTATGAACGTTACTCGCAACAACTACAGCTCAGCTCCAAACTGTCGATCCGCGAAAGCGTCGAGCTGTCACTAATGACATGTCTGACGAAGAGCGAAGACAAGCTCGACTGTTCAACACATACCTGGCCAAAATCAATTTACCAAGCTCCATCTCGCACTGTACCACATTTTCTTCTTTGTTGCCTCCTTTTGATTTCCGCCAGTGGCTATACTCGTATAGTCTATCAGTCAAAAACTCAAAAGCCGACTTTCTCGGGCTCGGCGTGCCCTGTTAGATTCTTCGTGACGAGACAAAGGCAGTGGTCCCAGACCGGCACTCCAAGGAGCAGAGAGAGAGGGCTAGCGGCAGCGACCCGCAAAAATATACTCACAGACAACAGACAGAATCATGTCGAACGGCTAGATTCACACGCTGTTCGTTCCGGCACAGAGTCCTCCGAGAGGCACGGCGTCTTCTCCGCTTGGCAGACGTAGCTCGTTCAAAAAGGGCGTGCAGCAGTGACGCGGAGAAATGCCTCGTCCTTACTGGCCCCGACGTGTGACGGTGCCTCCTTTCCCGAGATACGCGGCCTTCTGCGAAGAAACCCGTCCATTGCGCAGCAGGAGAGCAAGACGGCCGCTGATGCGGTTCATCGCGCGCCTGCTCCCCCTCGTCAATAGTCGGAACACTTTCTCCGCGATGTATGTGTACACTCACTGACTCGGTATACTCGCTCGCCAGTTTCTGCAGTGGTAGTGAGTCGGGTCAAAGACTGGCGTTCGTATTTTTTTTTCGATCGCTGTTTTTCGGGGTTCCTCTCAGCGGTTGCATATGCAAACCGGATTCATTCCCTTTGCGTCAGGGGCGACACGTGCTGGCGGCGGAGCTATCGTGCAAGGTAGCGGGGGATTTCCTGCTCGCAGAAGGAAGCGGCTGCTGATTGTCTGCCGGCCGGCTGCCAGACAGAGATTGCCACGCGCTGCGTCGGCCACCGAGGCCCTGCGCGCGTCTCGCGTTGCCTGATGACTGACTTCTTACGATGGGGCACGAATTGCAACCCGCAGCGAGTATACAAGCGTTCCGCGAAGGGAGAATGAATCTGAAAAGCTGAAAACGAGCGCTCACCGACGATCGGCGCAGACGGTTGTTTCCATTCGTGAGGAAATTAACCCATCTATAGATTCTGATTCCACGAAGACGGACGGTGCGGCCAGCGTGCGTATTAACGGATGTGAGATAAAGAACAGATATGTAGGTCCTTGAAAACACGTAGACTAAATATTGTAAGAAGATTACAGCAGACCATTTAGCCCCAATTTTTCACATGGATGTTCTCGGTCTTCCGGACTGAAAATTTGGCGTCCGTTGCAGTGAAAGTGAAGTGGAGCATAATTCGCTTCATATTAGAATGCAGTTCAATAATAAATAAGAAGAATACGGACACGCCTGTGTTACTTATCTACAGTCCTCAATAGTCCAGTTACGAACATACAGTAGGCACAAAAGCAGCCACAGCAAACCGTTTCCTTTGTGTATTACTGTAGTGGTCGAGATAACAGTCCCACTTCAAAGAATTAAAATCTTGATTGGGAACGGTTTCCTCATGAGCGAAGGAATATTGCATTTCGTATTGGAAAGGCCGGCACGAAGAACGAAAAGTTTGTTCACCTACAAGAGCGTCTACACTGTCCAAGCTCTTCTCTCTCAAGCTTTTCTTTTTTTACTGGTAGTTAACAGGAGAAATTCCGCTGCACCATGCCCATTCACTTTGGAGAAATACGATGTCGCTGTGCCAGACGCGAGTGGCCACTCGTACGTAACCCACTAGGAACCTGTAGTCACACAACTCGTAGATTTGGGGACGTGGTAGCAGGTTGGCTTCATGCAGAAAGCATTCGCTATAGTTTGGACAGGTACCGAGAACGTCGGTACACAGGTGGAGGGTCGTTCACACTTAGGGTAAACACGCGAGCGCGTGGCCGCGCTCTTCGGAGCGCCAATGCGTGCGACATGGCAGCGCATCGAAGCAAAGTGGCACAGACGCGGAGGGTCCTGGAGGGGATGCGCGTCGTCTACCACTTCGCTACTGTGCGCGGCAGTGTCGCGCGCACTGGCGCACCGAACAGCGCTGCCATGCGCTCGCGTGTTTACAATAAGTGCTGACGACCTTGTAGTGTGCAATGAAGCGTTTTCCAGTTCTTTTCCAGATGCAGCATCAGTTTGCTGTTGAACAGTAGGACTAATTCTGCGTATATGAACACTTACGCTCACGGGCGTAAAGGTATGAAGAAGGGCTGTATTGATCGCTTACTGGTGAGTACATATAATTACGGCCCCTCTTTTCCAGGCTTCATTTTTTATTTTTCAAGATTCGGGGGGTCAAAATCGCGAGCTATTTCTTGAGGTCTAAATTGAATACAAATTGTTTTTTTTTAATTTTATTATTCAGGTTATTTTAGGCTGATTTTGCCAGCGAAAAGAACCATGCATTTTCACTGGTTCTTCTGCACTGCAGGGCATAAGATGCTTCATTTGCGCTTATTGTTTCAGTAAACAATCCATAAATAGTTGCTTTTGCGAAGAAAGTCTGTACTAAATCAGGCATATTTACCCTTCATTACCCCTCATCTTCACAATGTTATCCTTCAACGCCCTTTCAAAATTTTTTTCATTGCCCCCAACATCATCCTTCACCTTCGTATTGTTATTACGAATTACCCCAGAAAAACAGCATTGACCTCCTGGTGACTTTTAAGACGAACATACATGCTGGAGGTACGAGACCAAGTCGAATAAACAGTTTTTTCCTTACGACTCTTCAAAGAATGTCAAAAATGAACTGACAACCTCCGCCATCATTAATGCTATCGACAGGTCCTGCTACCATCAGACAGGGCAGAGCTTCGACAGGCAGATTGGGAATGCAAAAGACGCTAGCTTCAGGGTTAATTGGAGACGTATAGGAGAGGCCTTTGTCCTGCAGCAGTCAGGCTGCTGCTGATGATGATGATGTGGACGATCACCCGACCACGCTCTTGATGGCGATCTGCGAAAGCATCCCGCAGGAAATGAAAAGGAACAGACCAGGAGCCGAGACCGGCAGCGACCGATAGTAGCTCTCACAAACGTGTGGTTGTTATTTCATACATCCACGAGTCGACCCATAGCCTAAAAAAAATAGCGGATAGTTCAGGGCCCAAATCGTATCCTCTGCCCCGCATAAAGCTTACACCATGCGCATGAAAGTCAACAACAGCATGAAAAACGACTGCATGGGTGCACTACACGGCACGAGACCCGGTTCATGACGTGCTGGATGGGTGTACCGCATTCTTTTTCGTATGCATGCGGCAACAAATATATCGGACAGGCGGGAAGGTGCGTCAAAGACCGCGCAAGGGGTCTTTGACAAGGGTGCATTCGGGACACATTTCGCTACACTGTAGGCAATGCAGCAAAGGCCGATGCGAAGCGAGGCTCCGAAACATCACCATTTTAGCACAAAAATCAAATCGCGCGCGAAACCATCGAAGCATCCGCCATACATGACAACGGCCACCAGTGCGCCAGCGACCCATCTATCAGCCTCAGCGTCAAGAAGCGATCTCTGCATACCAACCAACATCCTGCTTGACCACCGTAACGTGCGTTAGTCATCAGTTCAACATTTGTATTTTCGTTTTCTTCATACTTCTGCTCTATGTACGCCTTTAAATACCTTCAACTTCAGTAAAGTTTCCAGAAGTCAGTACAGCCTCGTGCCACGTGTTTTTCTTTGTGTTGTCATGACCTTCCGGCTCTTAAATTATATTTCAGGGGAGCCCCCCCACTAATTTTTGAAAATTGGCTTTTTGAGGTATAAAGATGGCTTGCGCGGCATAGCAATAGCACTGTTTGCGGATATCACAAAAACAGGTGAATTATGTTTAGTAAGCTGGTTAATTAATATTCGATAGTTTACTTTTCAACTACTTCTACAGTTAGTCGCCTGATTGCTGTTAGATATTTGTAGGCGGACGTTCGTAATAGTCATATCAATTTTTAGAATTTTCGAAACGCGATTACCATCGACGCTGTGGCTCAGCAAATTCTGACCATCTAGCGCCAAAAGACGCCCGCTTTCGAAAAGCGCAGGGCTTTTTTGAGTTAGGTAACTATTCGTATCCCTTTTGAATCAAGGCAATGGCGAGTGCCACCTTGCCTAGTAAATTTAAGTGGCTGTTTTATTTATTTTGAACTTTTCTCCTTCGTTTTTTTCGTCTTGAACCCTATTCTGTTTTTTTTTTTCATTCAAATAAATTTTTCACGTTCTAAGCTGTGGCAATTTCTCCATTATGATTTTATGCCGCATCTTCTTTTGTTGTCTTTTGCTAGCCTCTAGTGCTGATGTATTAATTCTGCTTTCATTATCGCTTATACCCAAAGCTACCGGAAGGCTCACCATGTCCTTTGTTAGCTATGTATAGATTTAAAGTCTACCAGAACATGTTTGATGTTCTCTACACTGCTCCCGCACGCTACACAAAGTTCTCATTTCTCTGTCTCCCTGCCATTATCGCGAGTTGACTGGAGTAGTGAGAAGGGGTGAGCATCGCAGAGCGCGGGAGAGAAGGTCACGTGATACGAGCGCCACGAAGTGACCTGAGCTAGTGGGGGGGGGGGGGGGGGGGTTGTTGCTTTGTGCAAGCCAAAGCCGCGCGTGTCTTATGGCACGTGATGTCTGAAATCTCTTGAGCCACAGCACCTATAGAGTAATCGCGTCTTAGAAACCGTAAAAACTGATATGGCCATTGCTAACTGCCGGCTACAAATTTCTGCAACAAGGCGCCTAGCTATAATTGTTAAAAAGTTAATTATCAGAAATTAGTTAACCGGCTTACTAGTTAACACAACACCTGCTTTCTGATGTCTGCCAACAGTGGCATTACTATTCCGCTGAAGCCATTTTGATATCTGAAAAAGTCGATTTTTAAAAATTATTGGTGGGCCTCCCTGAAACACCTATCATAATTAGCAAGCATGTATTTGCTCCTTATGCAAGCAAGGGAGTGGCCAATGGTATCTCAAGAAAAGCAGCTGCTTTCTTTGCTCACCACACCCGCACGTCTTACTAGGCACGGGTCGTTCCACGTTAGGTGCGAGATGTTTATGTTAAGGGGCTCGGATTTTAAAGGGACTCTAGTCTCCCTTCAAAATCTGACATACTGAAGTTTAACAGGCAAAAAAAAATGAAATACAAGTATCGCCGCCACGCGCCATTTCCTTAAACTAACTGCGGTGACGTAAATACATAATTTCGTTGCTGATTTCTGAAGCTAGGGCACTCCGCCATTCACTTCCAACCTGTGATCACGAAGTCGTATTCTTCTTGAGGTCGCAAGTTTGAATCAAACTGCGGGAAAAAAATGTTCAATTTCTAAACCCATTTTTCTCAGCAATAAATGCGCCAATTGCTGCCGAACAAATGTCAACATGGCGGTAAAGAGTCAAACAATAGATTTTTCACGAAACAAAAATTGAATGCAGCAGTCCTCGTGTCCCTTTAACTTTTTAAGGGACTCTGAAACACCTTCTGAGAACAGTATACTTCCCCAAGAAAAACTCGCTCAGTAACTACATTCTGTCGTCATGAACACCTGAGCCAAATAATGCACTTACACACGCAGTATTAATAATAATAATTGGTTTTTGGGGAAAGGAAATGGCGCAGTATCTGTCTCATATATCTTTGGACACCTGAATCGCGCCGTAAGGGAAGGGATAAAGCAGGGAGTGAAAGAAGAAAGGAAGAAAGAGGTGCCGTAGTGGAGGGCTCCGGAATAATTTAGACCACCTGGGGGTCTTTAAAGTGCACTGACATCGCACAGCACACGGGCGCCTTAGCGTTTTGCCTCCATAAAAACGCAGCAGCCGCGGTCGGGTTCGAACCCGGGAACTCCGGATCAGTAGCCGAGAGCCCTAACCACTGAGCCACCGCGGAGGGTCCACACGCAGTAGAGAACCCAGAATCGCGCACGAAAGTTGGCGAGTCCTTGCAGGCGAATTTTTCGTGTAAACACTGTAATGAAATTGCAGACATGATCCACATGGTGTGGACATGCCCTAGCCACAACGAACCAGACAGGAATATAGACTCCTGGGAGGCTTTAATGGCCAGCCAGAAGGAAGAAGAAGAAAAAAAAAAGTCATCCGTCTGGCCCTGGACACCGCTGACAGCCTGCTGAAAGGGGAGGAAGATGACGGCGGTCAAGACTCAAGACTTCACCGCCCTCTGATTCCTTGGCGGGTGCCAATGAAGTTATTTCATCGTCATGCTCGCGCCGTGCTCCGTCGCACGCTTCTGCGTAATTGTTCAGAGATGGCTATTGGCTAGATACTTTCAGGCGTCACGCAGGTATACCATGGCCGCGGACAGTCAGCAGCGTCGCTCCGGCGGGTCAGGGAGCTCTGTCGTCTTGGGGATTTTCGCGCGCGTCGGCAGTGGGGCTAGCGGAGGAGCACCGACCTTTGAGCGTGCAAAAAGTGACGAGATGAGAGGGAAAGGCGCGAAAAAGCTGAAATTCAAATTTTGACCACAGATAGCTCAGCTTCTACAAAATGCATTTAAAAATTCTTACTGGAGGTTATCCGTGAAGCGGCGTGCTTTAACATCCCAGGAATACCACACCTTTATTGAGAGCCCCTTTCATATCCCCTTTTTAAGCAGTATTCGGTTCGCACTAAGTGCTCCAATACACCAAACAGCATTTTGTTTCTGCTCGTTTCTGTTGATTCCAACAGGGAACAATTTCGCATGAGCGTAGTACTGCCACTTTATCCCACTTGGAACGGCTTGCCGTGAGCACTTTGTCTCTCGGCGGCTGTAGTTCTTATTCCTCAGCACCAGTCGTAGTGTAGCTCCGCAAAATGCCCGTGCTTCATGAGGAAAGGAAAGGCGCAGTAATTGTCGCACTCTCGATGGACACCTGAAGCACGCCGTGGGAGAAGGGATGAAGGAGGGAATGGAGGAAGGGGCAGAGAGAGAGAGAGATAAGGAGGCGTGGCAGTGGTGAGCTGCGGTTTAATTCCGACCTCCTGGCCTTCTTTATCCCACACTGGCACGAGCAGTACACGGCGTCCTTGCATTTCGCCTCCATCGAAACACAGCAGCCGCAGCCAGGATTGAATCCCGCGACCTCGTGCTCAACAGCCGAACTTTAGACCAATGAGCCACCATGCTGACTCACAGAGGAAGAAAAAAAACGCGAGAGGCCGCGACGTCACTTCCTGTGAAGCCGGAAGAGAACACGGCGCTAGCTTGGTACAGGAAAGTTCTGATTATTTTACACCTCTTTTCTTGTATTTTTTTTTCGCATGCCGCCGGTGCCCGCACAATTTGGTGAGGCGAGACGTAGCCAGATACATGGAACTACAGCGCCGGAATGTGCTGCAGCTCTTTCCGCAGTATCTACGACGTTGCTAAGAGTGCCGCAATGGCCTCCATCTCATTCAAGCAAGAGGATCACGTTACTTCGGCCACACTTTTCTTCCAAGATGCAGCGTCTCTTTGGAGTCACTGGAAAACGTCTTCCAGTGACTCTGCTCCATCGCGCAAGTTATTCACGGTGGAGTGGAAGCTACAAGCACGAGGTGGTGCCTACTTCAAGTGTTCGCACGCGCTCGCCAACTGCAGACTGACGTACCTAGGAGCCGTCGCCTCGTGCTCGCAGCTTCCACCTTAAGCTGATAATGGGAAGAAAATGGGTGGAGATCGCGTAGCAAGTACGGCGTCCGCGAAAGTGCCAGGCACGCTGCTCGAAGACAATGTTGAGCGCACGCTTTCTGCTTTCTTCTTGCTTTTACAGCGACAGCTGTTAAGGCTACCTCTCCCGGTTACGCGGCGCTGTAAAACGAAGCAGTGCGAGAAGAAAGGAGAGAGAGAAAACAGGAGCAGCATGCCGCGCTGAAGTGGTTCTCGCCCGTTTCCCTCACTGTGCGATGTCAGACGCCCGTCTTATATGGATAGATGAGCTATACCGTGCGCAAGGCACGCTTGTCCCACCACACCTCGGCAAAATCACGAGTGCTCACTCACAAAAGTTTGGTCAACCTACGAGCTCACTCAAACTCACACTCACAGAGGGCTGGGCTCACTCGAACTCATGAACTCAAACTCATTTATGATCAAAACTCACTTGGGCTCACTCAGACTCACCACTCATTCGGGGTCAACCGTTCATAGCGACTCACTTCTCACTCAGACTCACAACTCATCTAGGCTCACTCACTCATTTCAACTCACGACTCATTTGGGCTCGCTCACTCATTTCGACTCACGACTCATCTGGGCTCATCATTTCGACTCACGACTCATCTGGGCTCATTCCTTTTGTCTCACAATTCATCTTGACTCATCTGCGCTCACTAATTCGGGCTCACTCGCCCATTCCAACTCATGACACAGCCAGTCTCTCCTTGACTTAAGACTCCTATAACCTCACTCATCGGACAGATAAACCTGCTTTACGCCCAACGGTCCATGTTACGTGCCTGAAAGAACATTTACATGTGGCAAATATAGCACCTGCACTTGTACTTTTGTAGCGATAGTTACATTACGCTAGCATTTCGAACCTTCAACGTAGGGGCGCCGTGGCCCCTGGCGGCGCCGTGGCCTCCGTGTCTGGTCATTTGGTTGGTCACGCGGTGCGGAGCAGCTGCCGGCGGCGCGGCGCGCCGGCGAAACTAGAGCTATGCGCCGCGGAGAAGTAGGAGGAGGATAAACTTTATTTTCATCGACCAAGGTAGAAGTTGGTGTGGGGTTATAGCCCCATAGAGTGGCCATGAGCCCGTGGCGTCCGGCGACTTCTAGGGCTCATGTCACAACCCGGATCTGTGTGTCCGAGTCGGAACTGAGCAATGCGGCCTCCCAATGGTCTGGATTCGAGAGCTGCAAACCTCGCGGAGGGGAGTCCTGAGGGCAAGCCCAGGGTATGTGTGATAGAGTGGCATGTTGGCCACATAGTTGACAGGAGGGAGAGTAGACCCCAAGGTATATGCGGGCAAATATCGCGGGGTTGGGGAAGGTGTTCGTTTGGAGTTGCCTCCACGCAACCTCTTGGGGTTTGGTGCGAGAAATATGTGCGGGGGAATATACAAGTCTACCTAAACGGTAGTGCCTGGTTATGTCAAGAAATTTAACCATATGATCTCTGGCCGTCCGCAGGACGGGTGACAACACATCCCGGTCGACGAATCCTCGGGCATGATTGTGGGCATGATTGTGGATGGGATGGATGCGCAGGCACCCAGATCAATTGGATCGGGCGGAGGTTGTCCTTGGTGGAGCGGAGGAGAGATAGGGTGACGGGGGAGACCCGGCCTTTGGCGAAATTACGAATCGCAGATTTAGAGTCGCTGAAGATGGTTTCTGCAGAGGTGGAGACCATCGCCAAGGCTATGGCCGCCTCCTCGGCCTCTTCAGACGATCTGACGGGAATAGAGCACGCAACCAACGGCCGTCCACAGCAGTTTACAACCGCGAGCGAAAAAGCATCGCGATCATAGTGTTCGGGGGCGTCGACGTAGACCGCTGTCTGATCTGTTAAATAATTTTTATGCAGAGACAGCCTTGTCCTTGCGGCGAGCGATATGATACTCTGGGTGGATGTTTTTCGGGAGAAGGGTAAGGATAAGGTTGCTGTGGGTATGGGACGGAAGCTGGGCCTTGTCGGCGACGGTCGTTTCGAAGCTTTTTTCAAGCTTGTTGAGTATGTGACGTCCCGTGGAGGTGTGGGTGAGACACTCGTACTGAGCGGTGAGATGAGCTTCCGAGAGCTCCATCACAGTGTTGTAGACCCCTAATTCCAGTAGTTTATACGTGGGGGTCCGGTGGGGGAGATGGAGAGCCGCCTTGTATGCCTGTCTAATAAGGCAGTCAACGCGGTCCCGTTCCTGGCAGTTAAGGTAGAGGTAAGGGAGGGTATATGTGAGGCGACTGATAACAAACGCCTGAACAAGACGTCGGAGGTGAGCCTCTCGCATGCCGTTATGTTTATTAGCAATGCGACGAATTAGGCGAATCGTCTGCGAGACAGACACTGTGAGTTTAGCCAGAGTGTCAGTGTTTCTCCGGTTGCTATGCATAAGAAGCCCCAGTACCCTAATGGTGGATACTTCGCGTATGGGTTGGCCACTAGCATTAATGCAGATGGGAGGATGGCCGTGGAGGCCGGGTTGACCTCGAATGAGCAGCAGCTCGGACTTCTGAGGTGAGCACGAGAGTTCGTGAGCACGAGAGTTCGGCTCCGGCTACGTGGCGCTCAACGACATCCACCGCTTGTTGAAGTGCGGATTCAACCTCAGCATCGTTGCCTGTTGAAACCCAGAGGGTGATGTCTTCTGCGTACAAGGTATGGAATAACCGGGGGATAGCGTATAATTTTGAAGGTATCGTGAGCAAGGCGACATTGAAAAGAAAGGGCCAGAGAACGGATCCTTGGGGGGTGCCATTGCTACCTAAGGTTATAGGGTCAAAGAGGAGAGAGCCAAAGCTAATTTCAGCTGTACCACCAGAGAGGAAGGTGCGTATGTACGGTGACCAGGATTTAGTAGGGAGAGGTTAGCGAGAATAGCTCCGTGCGAGACATTGTCAAATGCTTTAGTTAAATCAAGCCCTAGAATAGCCTTTGTGCCCGCTCTGGTAGAGAGGCACAGTATCTCTCGAGAGAAAGCTGGAGCATAATGTCCTGCGTAGAGAGATTTGAGCGGCATCGGCGCGCCGCCGCCAACTGCCCTCGCTGCGCCGCCGTCGCCGACGCAAACTGATCGGCGAGCCGCCGCCGCCGCCGACGTTTTCACTCGGCGCGATGGCGCGCCCTCTAAATATGAATATCTTTCCCCCGCAAATCTAGCTGCCTTTGAGATTTGGTTTTGTCTAGTTTAATTCTTTACCCTGTCTGAGGCATATAATCATGTCAAGGAGTCAACATATGTCACGTGTACGGTTGTAATGAATGAACACAAAACAAACAAAAGCAACCCTGCTCTCCACTCGTCTACGCATGCGCATCGTCACCAGACAACGCAACGTGCCATTCCGAAACTTCTAGAAAAGCACAACACGGAGCAACAAGAACAAACAACGGTTTCGGAATATCGTAATCACGACTTGAGGGTCGCGGGATCTGTGGCTGCGGGCGGAATCAACGATATGTCCCAGCACGGCATCAACGCATCGTAACATATCTCAGCTACAAAAATGTTCACCTGCTGCAAAAAAGAAGCATTTCATTACTTTTTCATTCCGGTAAAAGGCCTTATAAGAAGAGTTACTTCAAACAAATGATGATTAATATTCAGAACAAGCGATTTCACAAACTGTCCAGACGGAAATGTTTATGTTATAACATCTACTGATTGGTTGGCAGGTAAAGGGCTGAACCAAGCAAAAGTTGGTCATACAGGAGGTCTGTTTCTTTTCACGTAAATAATAATGCATAACCACAATCTCATTTAGAACAAGTGGAAGTACGATTAACATATCGAGTGTCACGTGCGTCAGTGCCGGCTTAACAACTCTAGACGAATTCACTGACAGCGCAATGGAAAAATACCTGCATAACCGAAGGATAGCAAAAAAGAAAACAATTGCGACTACGACGCAGAAAAAAAGAAAGGTTCTGCACGTTCGTGAGCAAGAAATATATAAACACTATCAACATACGCGCTTGTGATATGTGCCTAATTTTTTTAAATACGGGACGCTTAAAATTTATTTGAATTTTTTTAATTTGAATTTTTTTAAATGCGGGACACTTAAAATCCGCTTTAAGGATATAAGGCGATAGCGTTTGTTCCTGTGTGTGTTCCGGCCACCGGCTTGCGACGGTGGCAGGTGTTCGACCTCCGGTCGTGCTCTTGTGTTCGGGGGTGCTTCGGCTGGCGGGAGCCTCAATATGGTGAGCCAACCACCTACAAAGGCTCTTGCCTTTTGACGTCGTCGTCCCTGAGGGGCCTAGTCCGGGGGATGTAGTCGATGCGACAGCCTCCGCAGTTGGATTGGAAGAAGTTTACTGTGTCCAGCACTTCGATGGACGCAACTATACCAAGTAACCATGAAGAGTGAAGCCACCATGGCTGCAATCATTGATGCGTCCTGCCTCATCATCGGCAAAGAACGCGTCGCCATCGTCCCCCTGGGCCCGCAGGTGACTCAGGTGACTGTTCTTTTTCTGCCCGCCCGCGTGCCAAGTGATGCCCTTGCCAAAGCTCTTTCCCCTTATGGCAAGGTGCTGCACATAAGTCGCGGCATCATGGGGTCGCGTCCCACGGTCACCACCGGGACGCGATACGTACGAACAGAAATGAAGCCGGAGCCGCCCATGCCTAACTACATCAAGGCCGCTGGCCACCGAGTGACATGCGATTACAAAGGCATGCAGCGTGTTTGTCGGCGTTGTGGGTCGACTGCACACTTCAGGGCACAGTGCACGGCTTCGTTCTGCGCCCGTTGCGGGGTCTTTGGGCACCAAGTCCAAGGTTGTGTGTTGCCGTGTCGACGTTGTCGTGATCCACATGCTAACGTGGCATGCGCGATCAAGCCCTCGTACTGAGGCTGCGGCCCGAACTGCACCTCCGCCGGCCGCACAGGCAGCCGATGAAGCCATCAGGAAGCCCGGCGTTTCCGACACCGACGCTGTTACGGGTGGTTCCTCTGCATCTCAGAGTGTATGTGTGGAAGAACCGGTGCCTGCGGCTGATGCGTCCAGTGATGCACCAAGCAAGCCGACAGTAAATGTGCCTGCTCTATCAGGGCGGACCGCGAAGGGGCCGGCGAGTGCGAACGCGCTTCGCATCGGCTCTGTACAAGCACGGCGATTTTGTCCGGATTTCAACACACGCAGTGCCCATCTCTTCACTGCACCGTTCGTAAAGGTGAGCGCTACCATCTGTTCAAATTCGGTGGCCGTCGGTCGCCCCTAAGTGGGCCATGGGCCGAAAACCGCCCTTTGCCGATCAGCTGCCGCACTAGGCCTCGCGCAACTGTGCGCTAAGCCTAAGCCACTTCGACCTCCCCTACATCGACAGTATGGAGGTCCAAGTGATCGGAGAGACCATCAACCCAAAGGACTACGATCCCAGGGACTGGAACCATAACCTGAGCTTACCCGCCCGTCAGAAAGGAGCACCGAAAATCCAGGACCAGGCGAACGCCACCACCGGCTCACGACCTGCAGATTCAGTACACCAAGCGTCCCAGCTGCGCGCGACGCGTCTTGCGGCGCAAAGGTCGCAACGCCAGGCGCGGTTGCCTGAGGATGCCTACAAGATAGTGTTTCGTTCAAATGGGGGACTTAAACGACCTTCAACCGCGCCAGCTTCGCCTGGCCCTGATAACTGCAGCCAAGGACCTCCAAGCCCCGGACGCCACCAACTTGCGTATCCACCCCCTAAACAACACCTGCACGATGAGTACTCCGCATCAAGCCGACGCGCTACGCCTGGCCACCATCAAACAAATCTCAATTCGAACCCAAGCCTACACCGTCACCGCCTACATCGCCCACATGACGGGTACTAAAGGTTGCAAAGCGAGGGGACGCCGCTCACCGCCCGCTTCACCGCAACAGCACACCTCCCGCACAGCGGAGCGAGACGCGGACCGCGCCAGCGTTCGTCGCTCTAGCTAGTCTCGCTCATCGTCTCGTCGCCGCCAGGACCAACAGCCTCCACAACTTTCCTGGGCAGACAGAGTAGCAGGCAACAGGCTCAAAGCTACCAGCAAGCCATCAACCCCACAGCCCACACAGGTGGACCCCCGTGACCGGGAGCTCCAGGCCCTGCGAGAGGAGGTGAGTCGTCTTACCTCTCTCATCAAGACTTCCACTTCCACCCCTCTACCTCTTCCGCCAATAGTCCCTCCCACGCAACCCGCGCTGCTACCTCAAACTCCCACTGAAAACATGGAACAATCGGACTCCCAAACCCCCACCGTACACCCACCCAAGAAAAACCTCACAACAGAGCAACCACCCGTCACCCAGACCGACCTTCAATCCCTAGAGGCCCGCATGGACGCTAAACTCGCCGAAATGAACGCGTGTCTAGAGGCAAGATTCAATCACCTCATCGACCGCCTGTCCCAACGCTTCAAGCAACAAATTGAAGCGGCATTTACGCGCATGGTTCACACCCTTGAGATGAGCCTTGCACGGTTCGACACCCGCCTCCAAACAATAGAGCAGGTCCTTCCCTCGCTGCACCTACTCAATCCCCCCCATCAATCTCGCCCACCTACTCCACAGAACCCCCTACCCAACCAACCTACACTCACCCCACCCAAGCTATAGTATGGCGGGGTGTCCACCTAATTCCTTACCAATTCTCCAATGGAACAGCCGCCGCTTCCGGGGCAAACGCGCACCCCTCCAACTCCTCCTCCCCACACTTCCCACGCCCCACATCCTCCTCTTTCAGGACACGCATGTCCCTGCAACACTTCCCAGCTACACATCCGCTCACTCGGACGCAACGAATACACCCAGGGCTTCCACACTCATATATCGCTCCGTTACACACCAAACGCATCATATCACCTCCGAGACGCCCTGCGTGATCACAGAAATCATACCAGATTCACGCTCCACACCATCTATTTTTATTTCAAATATATACCACACACCGTCTCATCCGATGGCTTCATTGGAAACGCTACTGCACGATCTCCATCGTATTGCAGGCAAGCATCCATTGATTATCGGAGGGGACTTCAACAGTCAGCATACTGACTGGGGCTATCGCACCACCACGGGACGAGGAAGGCGACTCTGGTCCTTGGTACAACAGCTCCGCCTCACAATACACAACTTTAACACTCCCACGAGAATTGGCAACAGTGTCAGCGCGGACACCAACCCGGACTTGACACTGAGCCGCAACCTTGCGGGTATTACCTGGAACACAACACATCACACATTAGGGAGCGATCATTACATCCTCTCCGTTACAGTACCGTACAAACAAAGAACGACCCTTCACCTAACACACAAGCTCACCAACTGGGATGCGGTCCGCGCCGCACGGGCGGCCCTTCCTGCGCTCCCATTACAGACATCGACCAGTGGGTGGCATCACTCATGAACGATGTCTCCGCACACACTCGAACGCTTGACACCACGCCAGATACGCCCACCCTCGACACTCGCCTGGCAAACCTATGGGAGGCCCACCATAGCATCCTAGAGCGCTGGAAAGGGCAAAAGGTCAATCGGACCCTTAAAAAGCGGCTAGGCGCACTACAAACACAAATTACTGAGCACTCTGAGGAGCTCTGCCGATCCAACTGGGGACAGATTTGCGACAGTACGGCTGGCAATCTGTCCTCCAAACGCAGTTGGCAACTCCTCCGTCACTTAATTGACCCCACGCAATCAAAAACAGCCACACAACACCAGGGCACACGCCTTATACACAGGACCAACCTTTCTCCCGACGCACTCATCGACATACTTAGGAACACACATACAACTCCCGGTACCTCAAACCCCCTGCCCCCCTATGCCGTATCACGAATGCCAATCTCGACGCGGAGATTACGGAAACAGAAGTCAGAGCGGCCCTCCGGACTCTCCGCTCTAACTCCACTTCAGGAGTTGACCATATCTCCAATACCATGCTCCGCAATTTGGACGATCAGTCGATTGCCCAGCTCACGGGGTACTTCAACACATGCTGGCAGGAGGCACACCAAAATCCTATTCATACCCAGGCCCCACAAACCCCTTACACCTGCAAATCTTCGTCCCATCTCACTAACATCATGCCTGGGCAAGTTTTTGGAGGATGTCGCACTCGCCCGACTCACCCAACACATGACGGAGCAACACCTCTACCCGCACAGCATTGTGGGCTTCCGTCCCCACCTGTCGGTACAGGACACCATGCTCCAGCTCACACAGGATATTTTTGACCCCCTAATACCGGGCCACAAAAAAGCTGTCCTCGCCTTCAATCTCTCCAAGGCCTTTGATTGCCTAGACAATAAAGCGATCATGGCGGCGCTCTCCCCCTTGAATATAGGTGAACGTATGTACACCTATATTCAAGCATTTCTTACTAACCGCACGGCCGAAATTCACTTTGGTCCCCGCAAATTCCGCCCATACACCCTTAGTGGGGTTGGCACCCCCCAGGGATCTGCCCTCTCCCCTTTCCTCTTCAATGTCACACTCATCCCCCTTGCCCGCAAACTACAAACCATCCCTCACCTTCGGCATACACTCTATGCTGATGATATCACTCTATGGATCACCCACGGCAGTGATGGAGACAGACTAGTCTGCAGTCGGCAGCTACCCTCACCCAAACACATGCGCGGAGTATCGGACTCTCATTCTCTCCGGAGAAGTCGCAGCTCCTCATACTCCGCCCCACAACCCGAAACTGCCCCACAGCCTCCATAACCTTGAAACTCGAAAACCGGTACATCCCGGAGGTACACACTCTCCGGGTACTGGGCCTCCACATCCAGAACAACGGGAAACACTCTCACCATCCAGAAACTCAAGCAGACGGCGGTGTCGATATCCCACCTATTCCGCCGAGTTTCTGGACACCAAGAGGGCATAAAGGAGCATGATCTATGTCATCTCATTCATGCCTTCGTCCTCAGCCGCTTTCTCTTCACGCTCCCCTACCTTAAACTCCAGGGCACAGAAATCTCCACCCTGGATGCCATGATCCGAACAGCATTTAAGACAGCACTACACCTACCCCTAAATACTTCAACCGAAAAACTCCTCCCGCTAGGCCTACACAACACGATAGATGAGCTTATCGACAGACACAATACATACGTCTCGCGAGAACCACCACCGGCAGACACATCCTACACACCCTCGGCATCAGGATACCAGCCACGGATCCCACACAGCTCCCGGTCCCCCACCACATTCACCGCGAACTATATATTAAACCTCTCCCCAAAAACATGCACCCCACCTACCACGAACCCCGCCGCAGAGCTCGCGCACGGGCGCTCCACAATCACTATAGCATGGAACTGGATGCCGTGTGGGTGGATGCCGCATGCACAGGCGAGGACGCGGCTGTAGCCATCACGAACCCCTCCCTACAACCGATTGCTACCCTTTACATATCCCCCCCTGCCACTTCGGAGGAGGCTTAAGAGGCCGTTATTGCCCTAGCCATCACGCGCAAGGAGGCCCGGTATATACTATCGGACTATAAAACTGCCATACTAAATTTCGCCCGTGGGAGAGTTCACGTCCCTGCATTTCGCTTATTAAACTCCCTCGCCGCACACCCGCCCCGCCACATGGAGCTCATATGGGTGCCTGCCCACTCCGGGAATCCCGGAAACGAGGCTGCCAACGCTTTAGCCCGAGGTTCTCTCAACCGGGCACCGGCGGCCTCCGATCTGGGGTTCTCACGGGAGCGCATGCATTCCTTCAGTGAACTGACGCAGGCCTGCAAAGCCGAGCGTCATCTGTACCCCCCCCCCATCCCTCCCTCGACAATTACCATCAGACACTTTGGAGGCGGCTCCAAACACGCACTTTACCCTCCCCTTATATACGCTCGCGCTATCACCAAGTACACAAAACCCCTCCTGTACCCTCTGCCACCACCTCAAAGCCACTCTCGATCATATCCGTTTCCTTTGCCCGGCGGATCCTCCACGCGGGGCCTGGAGCACCTTACCACTTGGGAGGCTTGGGAGACCCTACTGCGCTCCGAAGACCCGGCCAAGCAAGCCATCACCACAGGCCAGGCTGCAAGCGTCATGAGCCTCCGGCACATGAACGTTTGAGTGCAGTGGGGCTGTGCGGGGGCCCAAGGACCTGCGCGTCCTAAACTCCCCTTTGTGTAATAAATTTTCAACCATCACCACCTGCTCTATCAGCGTCAGTCTCTCCAAGTGTACCTGCCGCTACGGAGGCCGAGCCAAGGAGGCCTCGTGCCTGGTCGGACCCTACGAAAGAAGTGAGGCGGTTTGGTGCCGTTCGCAACGTGCTTTGTTTTGCCTAAACATCACAACTCCTCGTTTTATTTTTCATTTCCAAAATGACTACCCACAACATCATCACTCTTAACGTGCATGGGTTCCGCATTGTTATGAAGCAGGCCGAGGTGGTCGCATTCGCTCGTTCATCGGGCTGCGATATCCTCTGCCCGCAAGAAACCAATTTTTAAGCGAAAGCTTTACTGGCCGCGAACTTGCGATTTCGCCGTGGCGGTACTCCGAGAAGGCGCATGACGTCACAACTGCGACGTCACAACTAGACACTACTGCGCATGCGCCACTAGTAGCACCGAGCCACAGGCGTGCCGCCGATGCGCAGCGCCGCGCCTTTCCTCAAAATAATAATAATAATAATAATAATAATAATAATAATAATAATAATAATAATAATAATAATAATAATAATAATAATAATAACAATAATAATAATAATAATAATAATAATAATAATAATAATAATATTAATAATAATAATAATAATAATAATAATAATAATAATATTAACAATAATAATAATAAGAATTGGTTTTTGGGAAAAGGAAATGGCGCAGTATCTGTCTCATATATCGTTGGACACCTGAACCGCGCCGTAATAAGGGAAGGGATAAAGGAGAGAGTGAAAGACGAAAGGAAGAGAGGGGTTCCGTACTGGAGGGCTCTGGAATAATTTCGACCACCTGGAGATCTTTAACGTGCACTGACATCGCACAGCACACCGGCGCCTTAGCGTTTTGCCTCCATAAAAACACAGCCGCCACGGTCGGGTTCGAAACCGGGAACTTCGGATCAGTAGCCGAGCCACCGCGGCAGGTTTCCTCAAATTCAAACTTTCAATATTCAGTTTTCTCATTCTTATATCCGTTCCTCCTTTATCCCTTCCTTTACAGCGCGGTTAGGGTGTCCAACGATATATGTGAGACGGTTACTGTGCTATTTCCATTCCTCAAAAAAAAAAACCTGACAAAAGAAGTGAGCCGACCGCGTTCATAGAGTTCATTGGCGCTGACATCTTTCAAAAGCCGTTCATTTTCACGAAAAGAAAGGCGCACAACCGGCTCCGTGGGTTAGTGGAGACCTCAATCTCGCTTTCATGTACATGGCGTTGGTGTCCAACTGCTTTTTTCAGGCTGTGGCTAGAAACTCCAATTTGCCGTAGAGTTCTGTCCATACGGAGCCTAACCTAACCCAACCCAACCTAACCTAACCCAACATACCCCAATCCAACCTAACCTAACGTAACCCAACCCAAACAAGAACTCCAATTTCCGCTAGAGTTCCGTCCGGACGGAACCTAACCTAACCCATCCCAACCCAACCCAACCTAACGTAACCCAACCCAAACAAACCAACCTAACTCAACCCAACCTAACCCAACCCAACCTAACCTAAGCCAACCTACCCCAACCCAACATAACCACCACCACCACTGGACGGAACTGCAGCAGCAGCAAATGTACCGTCTGTACGGAACGCTAGACACTCCGTTTTTTTAATTGGTTTTGGGGGAAAGGAAATGGCGCAGTATCTGTATCATATATTGCTGGACACCTGGACCGCGCCGTAAGGGAAGGAATAAAGGAGGGAGTGAAAGAAGAAAGGAAGAAGTAGGCGCCGTAGTGGAGGGCTACGGAATAATTTCGATCACCTGGGGATCTTTAACGTGCACTGACATCGCACAGCACACGGGCGCCTTAGCGTTTTGCCTCCATACAAACGCAGCCGCCGCGGTCGGGTTCGAACCCGGGAACTCCGGATCAGTAGCCGAGCGCCCTAACCACTGAGCCACCGCGGCGGGTGTGTCCAACTGCTAAAGCCTGCTTTGATTGCGTTCCGAACACTGGATAGGCAGCGCGCCCTCCGTGCCACCCTGTGAGGTGGCATGCAGTTAATGGTTGATCGCGAGAGATTGATCACCAAATGAATGCTGCGGCCTAACTATTGCTGCAGTGCCGCATGTCCGCCACAACGCTGTCAGCGCAAATGCATTCAGGCCACATCTCTCTCTCACCACCGCCACATGTATAAAAGCACGAATGAGACGTCCGCATATCCAGGGAGCCAGTTATGTGATCTTCATTTCTCAAAACCATCGCCGTATAGAACATTGACAACGCCAACGCCAATGAACACAGTGAACGCCTACATCTTTCGCTTTGTAGGTTTGGCTTCGATGCTTTCTTCTCGTACACCAGCACGCGTTCTAGCGGCGTTGGCGTTCTTGTTTTGAACCGCATCCTCCTGCGAGACCATCATGTTATCTGCGATGCGCTTGGACGCGTTCTGGCGGTCGACTGCACGTTTAACGCACTTCGCCTGAGAATTTTTGCGTGTATGCACCTCCGCATTCTAAATTGGTAAATCATTCTTTAAAGATCATCTATAGATGTCTATTTTATTGGAGGACGTGACATTGTGACGTTGGGTGATTTCTACTGCGTGCTCGTTACGGTCGCTGATGTGCAGTGCCCTGGTAGGGGTAATAATAATAATAATTGGTTTTTGGGAAAGGAAATGGCGCAGTATCTGTCTCATAAATCGTTGGACACCTGAACCGCGCCGTATGGGAAGGGATAAGGGAGGAAGTGAAAGCAGAAAGGAAGATATAGGTGCCGTAGTGGAGGGCTCCGGAATAATTTCGACCACCTGGGGATCTTTAACGTGCACTGACATCGCACAGCACACGGGCGCCTTGGCGTTTTGCCTCCATAAAAACACAGCCGCCGCGGTCGCCAGGCTGCAATGCGCGCAAGTTGCGCCGCCTAGTCAACCAGGTTATGCTCACAGACGCTTATGAGCTCCTGTATGACGGCGTCTTTGTGTGGACTTGGTGTCGTCGAGCAGGTTAGACAGGGCGTATGTCAGACCATCGCCCCTTTCTTCGGTCACTCGGGGTTCCGGCGCCTTCAGTGTCTCCTCACAGACCATGGCGTTTGGATGTGCGCATCCTTCACGACACCAGCACGAGAGAAATGCTAAAGAGGGCATTGCGTTTTAACGCGACCACTTTAAGGAGCTCGTGTCGCAGAAAATCTGGTGTCGTCGGCATCGTTGGCCGTGAGCGAAAAATGGCGCATCTCGATGAACACCTGAACCGCGCCGTAAGGCAAATCCCTTTTCGCGCCGAGTGCGCCAGCCGCCACCGCCCCGGCCAGACCGGTTCGGCTCCGCGGCGAGGCGCGCGTTGTTACGTCATGTGCCTCCTCGGAGCACCGCCACGACGAAATCGCAAGTTCGCGGCCAATAAAGCTTTCGCTGTAAAACCTTGTGCACGATGGGATTCAAACCACCATCCTTCCGTTCCGCAGCTGAGCGTGCTAACGACTACGCTACTTCATGCCAGATACCTTCCAAATGGCCTCCGATGTCACCAGCATTTACGCTTTCGCCTCACCGCACTTTAGGTCAACAAAGTGCCCCTGAATAAAGGAAGGGAGAAGTACACCAATGTGTGGTACCATTCTGATTTTGGAATTTCATAAAGGGGGCCGGCGCGAACGCCGAGCCCCGACTACCAAAAATTACATGCCCCATCTACTCCATTTAGGAATAGTGGCGTGCTTCAGCCTTCCGTAGTGCAATGGCAGGCCTCGACACGGGGCCCCGGCCTTGTTGATCGCCGGTGACCCAGCACCAGGTAAGTATCAAGAAACCGACTGAAATCGGATGTCATGCGATCCATGCCTCTGTTCAGTACCAGTGGCCAATACACTTCTTACGGAGTTCCTTTTTCCGCATTAGGCGCAATTTTGTGAAAAAAGCTACAGCGGGACGGGGAGGGACCGCAGACAGGAAGGAGTAACTGAAGTTAACCTAATAAATGATTTTAACAACAAGAAACAAAATTAATTAGGTGTTAGATGTGCTCACACCTTGCAACGAAATCTAGTTGCGCGTGGGGAAGCGACCATGTTATTCGCAGCTACCTGTCTATTTTTTTTTAATTTGATTTATAGGGAAATGAAATGGCGCGGTATCTGTCTCACATATCGGCGGACACCTGAACCGCGCCGTAAGGGAAGGGATAAAGGAGGGAGTGAAAGAAGAAAGGAAGAAATAGGTACCATAGTGGAGGACTTCGGAATAATATCGGAGAGATGGGCTAACGCGGGCCTTGCGTTTATCGGCTGTTGGGGTCGCGCATGGTGACTGGGACCGTCTGAAGGAGCAGTTGCGTCACCATTGCGCCGCTTCTGGTCAAGCCCTTAGGGCTCGCGTCTCAGATGAGGTGCGCGTGGTGACGGCGAAGCTGCGTATAGCTAAAGGCACCCTGTCGCTTATATGCGCATGGAAAGAGGAGCTTTCGGAGCGTCTACAGCGTCTTTTAGGTATGTCTGTCGGGCGGCCGAGTCTCTCGCAGCCGCTCTGCCCGAGGTCGACGTCACTAAGACACAGGCCTCCCGTGTTTGCGAGCTCCTCGCTATCCAGGAGGCTACACCAGAGCAGCTCGAACGGAGCAGGCGGGTGCAGTGGCGAGATTTGACGTCTAGCACTCTTCCACCAGACGTTCGTGACTTCGGCTGGCTGCGAGGCTGGAGGGTCTTGCCCACGGGAGCCCGTGTCGCAGCGTGGGGCATCGCCCCTTCTTCGCGGTGTCCTCAGTGTGGCAACACTGAAACCCTACAGCATGCCATGTTTGAATGCGTGGTTTCTAGAACGTTTTGACGGCTCATGTCGCGTATGTTTTTTGTCACCTTGAACTACCGCACCCGGCCACGTGAGTCGTTTGTGCGGCTTCTGCTCTGTGTGGGTGCGTTTGTTTTGTGGCGGCAGAGAGGCGTGGCTTCCTTGCAGGGTCGACCCCAGCGGGCCATGTTCCCATTGTTGCTGAGGGTGAGAGCGCGCCTGTTCGAACAGGCGTGCTTAGACTGGGTCACCCTCGATGAGGAAGAATTCCTGCGCCGATGGAGCACCCGGTTCATCAACACAAGCAGGGGCCGCGTCACCGTGCAGCTCCTGCCATACTGAGTGTGCCGTGCGCTCTTTGTGCGCGGCGATTGTGAGCGGTGTGTTGTGCGTGCATGCCCCGCGTGCTTCCCCCCGCGCGTATGGACCCTCTCTAGAACTCTTTTGGACTTTCATGGCTTTTGTATTCGTGTATTTTATGCCAACGTGCATTTTTGCATAAGTAGGTTGACGCTAGTCGCCAAAGCATGTCATTAGTTTTGGTTGGGCGACATTAGTCGCCGTTCTGTGCATTTGTATTTGCGAGGGATACCAGACCCTTTCAGGCCCGTGGTAAACACTTCCCAGCTACACATCCGCTCACTCGGACGCAACGAATACACCCAGGGCTTCCACACTCATATATCGCTCCGTTACACACCAAACGCATCATATCACCTCCGAGACGCCCTGCGTGATCACAGAAATCATACCAGATTCACGCTCCACACCATCTATTTTTATTTCAAATATATACCACACACCGTCTCATCCGATGGCTTCATTGGAAACGCTACTGCACGATCTCCATCGTATTGCAGGCAAGCATCCATTGATTATCGGAGGGGACTTCAACAGTCAGCATACTGACTGGGGCTATCGCACCACCACGGGACGAGGAAGGCGACTCTGGTCCTTGGTACAACAGCTCCGCCTCATAATACACAACTTTAACACTCCCACGAGAATTGGCAACAGTGTCAGCGCGGACACCAGCCCGGACTTGACACTGAGCCGCAACCTTGCGGGTATTACCTGGAACACAACACATCACACATTAGGGAGCGATCATTACATCCTCTCCGTTACAGTACCGTACAAACAAAGAACGACCCTTCACCTAACACACAAGCTCACCAACTGGGATGCGGTCCGCGCCGCACGGGCGGCCCTTCCTGCGCTCCCATTACAGACATCGACCAGTGGGTGGCATCACTCATGAACGATGTCTCCGCACACACTCGAACGCTTGACACCACGCCAGATACGCCCACCCTCGACACTCGCCTGGCAAACCTATGGGAGGCCCACCATAGCATCCTAGAGCGCTGGAAAGGGCAAAAGGTCAATCGGACCCTTAAAAAGCGGCTAGGCGCACTACAAACACAAATTACTGAGCACTCTGAGGAGCTCTGCCGATCCAACTGGGGACAGATTTGCGACAGTACGGCTGGCAATCTGTCCTCCAAACGCAGTTGGCAACTCCTCCGTCACTTAATTGACCCCACGCAATCAAAAACAGCCACACAACACCAGGGCACACGCCTTATACACAGGACCAACCTTTCTCCCGACGCACTCATCGACATACTTAGGAACACACATACAACTCCCGGTACCTCAAACCCCCTGCCCCCCTATGCCGTATCACGAATGCCAATCTCGACGCGGAGATTACGGAAACAGAAGTCAGAGCGGCCCTCCGGACTCTCCGCTCTAACTCCACTTCAGGAGTTGACCATATCTCCAATACCATGCTCCGCAATTTGGACGATCAGTCGATTGCCCAGCTCACGGGGTACTTCAACACATGCTGGCAGGAGGCACACCAAAATCCTATTCATACCCAGGCCCCACAAACCCCTTACACCTGCAAATCTTCGTCCCATCTCACTAACATCATGCCTGGGCAAGTTTTTGGAGGATGTCGCACTCGCCCGACTCACCCAACACATGACGGAGCAACACCTCTACCCGCACAGCATTGTGGGCTTCCGTCCCCACCTGTCGGTACAGGACACCATGCTCCAGCTCACACAGGATATTTTTGACCCCCTAATACCGGGCCACAAAAAAGCTGTCCTCGCCTTCAATCTCTCCAAGGCCTTTGATTGCCTAGACAATAAAGCGATCATGGCGGCGCTCTCCCCCTTGAATATAGGTGAACGTATGTACACCTATATTCAAGCATTTCTTACTAACCGCACGGCCGAAATTCACTTTGGTCCCCGCAAATTCCGCCCATACACCCTTAGTGGGGTTGGCACCCCCCAGGGATCTGCCCTCTCCCCTTTCCTCTTCAATGTCACACTCATCCCCCTTGCCCGCAAACTACAAACCATCCCTCACCTTCGGCATACACTCTATGCTGATGATATCACTCTATGGATCACCCACGGCAGTGATGGAGACAGACTAGTCTGCAGTCGGCAGCTACCCTCACCCAAACACATGCGCGGAGTATCGGACTCTCATTCTCTCCGGAGAAGTCGCAGCTCCTCATACTCCGCCCCACAACCCGAAACTGCCCCACAGCCTCCATAACCTTGAAACTCGAAAACCGGTACATCCCGGAGGTACACACTCTCCGGGTACTGGGCCTCCACATCCAGAACAACGGGAAACACTCTCACCATCCAGAAACTCAAGCAGACGGCGGTGTCGATATCCCACCTATTCCGCCGAGTTTCTGGACACCAAGAGGGCATAAAGGAGCATGATCTATGTCATCTCATTCATGCCTTCGTCCTCAGCCGCTTTCTCTTCACGCTCCCCTACCTTAAACTCCAGGGCACAGAAATCTCCACCCTGGATGCCATGATCCGAACAGCATTTAAGACAGCACTACACCTACCCCTAAATACTTCAACCGAAAAACTCCTCCCGCTAGGCCTACACAACACGATAGATGAGCTTATCGACAGACACAATACATACGTCTCGCGAGAACCACCACCGGCAGACACATCCTACACACCCTCGGCATCAGGATACCAGCCACGGATCCCACACAGCTCCCGGTCCCCCACCACATTCACCGCGAACTATATATTAAACCTCTCCCCAAAAACATGCACCCCACCTACCACGAACCCCGCCGCAGAGCTCGCGCACGGGCGCTCCACAATCACTATAGCATGGAACTGGATGCCGTGTGGGTGGATGCCGCATGCACAGGCGAGGACGCGGCTGTAGCCATCACGAACCCCTCCCTACAACCGATTGCTACCCTTTACATATCCCCCCCTGCCACTTCGGAGGAGGCTTAAGAGGCCGTTATTGCCCTAGCCATCACGCGCAAGGAGGCCCGGTATATACTATCGGACTATAAAACTGCCATACTAAATTTCGCCCGTGGGAGAGTTCACGTCCCTGCATTTCGCTTATTAAACTCCCTCGCCGCACACCCGCCCCGCCACATGGAGCTCATATGGGTGCCTGCCCACTCCGGGAATCCCGGAAACGAGGCTGCCAACGCTTTAGCCCGAGGTTCTCTCAACCGGGCACCGGCGGCCTCCGATCTGGGGTTCTCACGGGAGCGCATGCATTCCTTCAGTGAACTGACGCAGGCCTGCAAAGCCGAGCGTCATCTGTACCCCCCCCCCCATCCCTCCCTCGACAATTACCATCAGACACTTTGGAGGCGGCTCCAAACACGCACTTTACCCTCCCCTTATATACGCTCGCGCTATCACCAAGTACACAAAACCCCTCCTGTACCCTCTGCCACCACCTCAAAGCCACTCTCGATCATATCCGTTTCCTTTGCCCGGCGGATCCTCCACGCGGGGCCTGGAGCACCTTACCACTTGGGAGGCTTGGGAGACCCTACTGCGCTCCGAAGACCCGGCCAAGCAAGCCATCACCACAGGCCAGGCTGCAAGCGTCATGAGCCTCCGGCACATGAACGTTTGAGTGCAGTGGGGCTGTGCGGGGGCCCAAGGACCTGCGCGTCCTAAACTCCCCTTTGTGTAATAAATTTTCAACCATCACCACCTGCTCTATCAGCGTCAGTCTCTCCAAGTGTACCTGCCGCTACGGAGGCCGAGCCAAGGAGGCCTCGTGCCTGGTCGGACCCTACGAAAGAAGTGAGGCGGTTTGGTGCCGTTCGCAACGTGCTTTGTTTTGCCTAAACATCACAACTCCTCGTTTTATTTTTCATTTCCAAAATGACTACCCACAACATCATCACTCTTAACGTGCATGGGTTCCGCATTGTTATGAAGCAGGCCGAGGTGGTCGCATTCGCTCGTTCATCGGGCTGCGATATCCTCTGCCCGCAAGAAACCAATTTTTAAGCGAAAGCTTTACTGGCCGCGAACTTGCGATTTCGCCGTGGCGGTACTCCGAGAAGGCGCATGACGTCACAACTGCGACGTCACAACTAGACACTACTGCGCATGCGCCACTAGTAGCACCGAGCCACAGGCGTGCCGCCGATGCGCAGCGCCGCGCCTTTCCTCAAAATAATAATAATAATAATAATAATAATAATAATAACAATAATAATAATCATAATAATAATAATAATAACAATAATAATAATAATAATAATAATAATATTAATAATAATAATAATAATAATAATAATAATAATAATAATAATAATAATAATAATAATAATAATATTAACAATAATAATAATAAGAATTGGTTTTTGGGAAAAGGAAATGGCGCAGTATCTGTCTCATATATCGTTGGACACCTGAACCGCGCCGTAATAAGGGAAGGGATAAAGGAGAGAGTGAAAGACGAAAGGAAGAGAGGGGTTCCGTACTGGAGGGCTCTGGAATAATTTCGACCACCTGGAGATCTTTAACGTGCACTGACATCGCACAGCACACCGGCGCCTTAGCGTTTTGCCTCCATAAAAACACAGCCGCCACGGTCGGGTTCGAAACCGGGAACTTCGGATCAGTAGCCGAGCCACCGCGGCAGGTTTCCTCAAATTCAAACTTTCAATATTCAGTTTTCTCATTCTTATATCCGTTCCTCCTTTATCCCTTCCTTTACAGCGCGGTTAGGGTGTCCAACGATATATGTGAGACGGTTACTGTGCTATTTCCATTCCTCAAAAAAAAAACCTGACAAAAGAAGTGAGCCGACCGCGTTCATAGAGTTCATTGGCGCTGACATCTTTCAAAAGCCGTTCATTTTCACGAAAAGAAAGGCGCACAACCGGCTCCGTGGGTTAGTGGAGACCTCAATCTCGCTTTCATGTACATGGCGTTGGTGTCCAACTGCTTTTTTCAGGCTGTGGCTAGAAACTCCAATTTGCCGTAGAGTTCTGTCCATACGGAGCCTAACCTAACCCAACCCAACCTAACCTAACCCAACATACCCCAATCCAACCTAACCTAACGTAACCCAACCCAAACAAGAACTCCAATTTCCGCTAGAGTTCCGTCCGGACGGAACCTAACCTAACCCATCCCAACCCAACCCAACCTAACGTAACCCAACCCAAACAAACCAACCTAACTCAACCCAACCTAACCCAACCCAACCTAACCTAAGCCAACCTACCCCAACCCAACATAACCACCACCACCACTGGACGGAACTGCAGCAGCAGCAAATGTACCGTCTGTACGGAACGCTAGACACTCCGTTTTTTTAATTGGTTTTGGGGGAAAGGAAATGGCGCAGTATCTGTATCATATATTGCTGGACACCTGGACCGCGCCGTAAGGGAAGGAATAAAGGAGGGAGTGAAAGAAGAAAGGAAGAAGTAGGCGCCGTAGTGGAGGGCTACGGAATAATTTCGATCACCTGGGGATCTTTAACGTGCACTGACATCGCACAGCACACGGGCGCCTTAGCGTTTTGCCTCCATACAAACGCAGCCGCCGCGGTCGGGTTCGAACCCGGGAACTCCGGATCAGTAGCCGAGCGCCCTAACCACTGAGCCACCGCGGCGGGTGTGTCCAACTGCTAAAGCCTGCTTTGATTGCGTTCCGAACACTGGATAGGCAGCGCGCCCTCCGTGCCACCCTGTGAGGTGGCATGCAGTTAATGGTTGATCGCGAGAGATTGATCACCAAATGAATGCTGCGGCCTAACTATTGCTGCAGTGCCGCATGTCCGCCACAACGCTGTCAGCGCAAATGCATTCAGGCCACATCTCTCTCTCACCACCGCCACATGTATAAAAGCACGAATGAGACGTCCGCATATCCAGGGAGCCAGTTATGTGATCTTCATTTCTCAAAACCATCGCCGTATAGAACATTGACAACGCCAACGCCAATGAACACAGTGAACGCCTACATCTTTCGCTTTGTAGGTTTGGCTTCGATGCTTTCTTCTCGTACACCAGCACGCGTTCTAGCGGCGTTGGCGTTCTTGTTTTGAACCGCATCCTCCTGCGAGACCATCATGTTATCTGCGATGCGCTTGGACGCGTTCTGGCGGTCGACTGCACGTTTAACGCACTTCGCCTGAGAATTTTTGCGTGTATGCACCTCCGCATTCTAAATTGGTAAATCATTCTTTAAAGATCATCTATAGATGTCTATTTTATTGGAGGACGTGACATTGTGACGTTGGGTGATTTCTACTGCGTGCTCGTTACGGTCGCTGATGTGCAGTGCCCTGGTAGGGGTAATAATAATAATAATTGGTTTTTGGGAAAGGAAATGGCGCAGTATCTGTCTCATAAATCGTTGGACACCTGAACCGCGCCGTATGGGAAGGGATAAGGGAGGAAGTGAAAGCAGAAAGGAAGATATAGGTGCCGTAGTGGAGGGCTCCGGAATAATTTCGACCACCTGGGGATCTTTAACGTGCACTGACATCGCACAGCACACGGGCGCCTTGGCGTTTTGCCTCCATAAAAACACAGCCGCCGCGGTCGCCAGGCTGCAATGCGCGCAAGTTGCGCCGCCTAGTCAACCAGGTTATGCTCACAGACGCTTATGAGCTCCTGTATGACGGCGTCTTTGTGTGGACTTGGTGTCGTCGAGCAGGTTAGACAGGGCGTATGTCAGACCATCGCCCCTTTCTTCGGTCACTCGGGGTTCCGGCGCCTTCAGTGTCTCCTCACAGACCATGGCGTTTGGATGTGCGCATCCTTCACGACACCAGCACGAGAGAAATGCTAAAGAGGGCATTGCGTTTTAACGCGACCACTTTAAGGAGCTCGTGTCGCAGAAAATCTGGTGTCGTCGGCATCGTTGGCCGTGAGCGAAAAATGGCGCATCTCGATGAACACCTGAACCGCGCCGTAAGGCAAATCCCTTTTCGCGCCGAGTGCGCCAGCCGCCACCGCCCCGGCCAGACCGGTTCGGCTCCGCGGCGAGGCGCGCGTTGTTACGTCATGTGCCTCCTCGGAGCACCGCCACGACGAAATCGCAAGTTCGCGGCCAATAAAGCTTTCGCTGTAAAACCTTGTGCACGATGGGATTCAAACCACCATCCTTCCGTTCCGCAGCTGAGCGTGCTAACGACTACGCTACTTCATGCCAGATACCTTCCAAATGGCCTCCGATGTCACCAGCATTTACGCTTTCGCCTCACCGCACTTTAGGTCAACAAAGTGCCCCTGAATAAAGGAAGGGAGAAGTACACCAATGTGTGGTACCATTCTGATTTTGGAATTTCATAAAGGGGGCCGGCGCGAACGCCGAGCCCCGACTACCAAAAATTACATGCCCCATCTACTCCATTTAGGAATAGTGGCGTGCTTCAGCCTTCCGTAGTGCAATGGCAGGCCTCGACACGGGGCCCCGGCCTTGTTGATCGCCGGTGACCCAGCACCAGGTAAGTATCAAGAAACCGACTGAAATCGGATGTCATGCGATCCATGCCTCTGTTCAGTACCAGTGGCCAATACACTTCTTACGGAGTTCCTTTTTCCGCATTAGGCGCAATTTTGTGAAAAAAGCTACAGCGGGACGGGGAGGGACCGCAGACAGGAAGGAGTAACTGAAGTTAACCTAATAAATGATTTTAACAACAAGAAACAAAATTAATTAGGTGTTAGATGTGCTCACACCTTGCAACGAAATCTAGTTGCGCGTGGGGAAGCGACCATGTTATTCGCAGCTACCTGTCTATTTTTTTTTAATTTGATTTATAGGGAAATGAAATGGCGCGGTATCTGTCTCACATATCGGCGGACACCTGAACCGCGCCGTAAGGGAAGGGATAAAGGAGGGAGTGAAAGAAGAAAGGAAGAAATAGGTACCATAGTGGAGGACTTCGGAATAATATCGGAGAGATGGGCTAACGCGGGCCTTGCGTTTATCGGCTGTTGGGGTCGCGCATGGTGACTGGGACCGTCTGAAGGAGCAGTTGCGTCACCATTGCGCCGCTTCTGGTCAAGCCCTTAGGGCTCGCGTCTCAGATGAGGTGCGCGTGGTGACGGCGAAGCTGCGTATAGCTAAAGGCACCCTGTCGCTTATATGCGCATGGAAAGAGGAGCTTTCGGAGCGTCTACAGCGTCTTTTAGGTATGTCTGTCGGGCGGCCGAGTCTCTCGCAGCCGCTCTGCCCGAGGTCGACGTCACTAAGACACAGGCCTCCCGTGTTTGCGAGCTCCTCGCTATCCAGGAGGCTACACCAGAGCAGCTCGAACGGAGCAGGCGGGTGCAGTGGCGAGATTTGACGTCTAGCACTCTTCCACCAGACGTTCGTGACTTCGGCTGGCTGCGAGGCTGGAGGGTCTTGCCCACGGGAGCCCGTGTCGCAGCGTGGGGCATCGCCCCTTCTTCGCGGTGTCCTCAGTGTGGCAACACTGAAACCCTACAGCATGCCATGTTTGAATGCGTGGTTTCTAGAACGTTTTGACGGCTCATGTCGCGTATGTTTTTTGTCACCTTGAACTACCGCACCCGGCCACGTGAGTCGTTTGTGCGGCTTCTGCTCTGTGTGGGTGCGTTTGTTTTGTGGCGGCAGAGAGGCGTGGCTTCCTTGCAGGGTCGACCCCAGCGGGCCATGTTCCCATTGTTGCTGAGGGTGAGAGCGCGCCTGTTCGAACAGGCGTGCTTAGACTGGGTCACCCTCGATGAGGAAGAATTCCTGCGCCGATGGAGCACCCGGTTCATCAACACAAGCAGGGGCCGCGTCACCGTGCAGCTCCTGCCATACTGAGTGTGCCGTGCGCTCTTTGTGCGCGGCGATTGTGAGCGGTGTGTTGTGCGTGCATGCCCCGCGTGCTTCCCCCCGCGCGTATGGACCCTCTCTAGAACTCTTTTGGACTTTCATGGCTTTTGTATTCGTGTATTTTATGCCAACGTGCATTTTTGCATAAGTAGGTTGACGCTAGTCGCCAAAGCATGTCATTAGTTTTGGTTGGGCGACATTAGTCGCCGTTCTGTGCATTTGTATTTGCGAGGGATACCAGACCCTTTCAGGCCCGTGGTAAACACTTCCCAGCTACACATCCGCTCACTCGGACGCAACGAATACACCCAGGGCTTCCACACTCATATATCGCTCCGTTACACACCAAACGCATCATATCACCTCCGAGACGCCCTGCGTGATCACAGAAATCATACCAGATTCACGCTCCACACCATCTATTTTTATTTCAAATATATACCACACACCGTCTCATCCGATGGCTTCATTGGAAACGCTACTGCACGATCTCCATCGTATTGCAGGCAAGCATCCATTGATTATCGGAGGGGACTTCAACAGTCAGCATACTGACTGGGGCTATCGCACCACCACGGGACGAGGAAGGCGACTCTGGTCCTTGGTACAACAGCTCCGCCTCATAATACACAACTTTAACACTCCCACGAGAATTGGCAACAGTGTCAGCGCGGACACCAGCCCGGACTTGACACTGAGCCGCAACCTTGCGGGTATTACCTGGAACACAACACATCACACATTAGGGAGCGATCATTACATCCTCTCCGTTACAGTACCGTACAAACAAAGAACGACCCTTCACCTAACACACAAGCTCACCAACTGGGATGCGGTCCGCGCCGCACGGGCGGCCCTTCCTGCGCTCCCATTACAGACATCGACCAGTGGGTGGCATCACTCATGAACGATGTCTCCGCACACACTCGAACGCTTGACACCACGCCAGATACGCCCACCCTCGACACTCGCCTGGCAAACCTATGGGAGGCCCACCATAGCATCCTAGAGCGCTGGAAAGGGCAAAAGGTCAATCGGACCCTTAAAAAGCGGCTAGGCGCACTACAAACACAAATTACTGAGCACTCTGAGGAGCTCTGCCGATCCAACTGGGGACAGATTTGCGACAGTATGGCTGGCAATCTGTCCTCCAAACGCAGTTGGCAACTGCTCCGTCACTTAATTGACCCCACGCAATCAAAAACAGCCACACAACACCAGGGCACAGGCCTTATACACAGGACCAACCTTTCTCCCGACGCACTCATCGACATACTTAGGAACACACATACAACTCCCGGTACCTCAAACCCCCTGCCCCCCTATGCCGTATCCCGAATGCCAATCTCGACGCGGAGATTACGGAAACAGAAGTCAGAGCGGCCCTCCGGACTCTCCGCTCTAACTCCACTTCAGGAGTTGACCATATCTCCAATACCATGCTCCGCAATTTGGACGATCAGTCGATTGCCCAGCTCACGGGGTACTTCAACACATGCTGGCAGGAGGCACACCAAAATCCTATTCATACCCAGGCCCCACAAACGCCTTACACCTGCAAATCTTCGTCCCATCTCACTAACATCATGCCTGGGCAAGTTTTTGGAGCATGTCGCACTCGCCCGACTCACCCAACACATGACGGAGCAACACCTCTACCCGCACAGCATTGTGGGCTTCCGTCCCCACCTGTCGGTACAGGACACCATGCTCCAGCTCACACAGAATATTTTTGACCCCCTAATACCGGGCCACAAAAAAGCTGTCCTCGCCTTCAATCTCTCCAAGGCCTTTGATTGCCTAGACAATAAAGCGATCATGGCGGCGCTCTCCCCCTTGAATATAGGTGAACGTATGTACACCTATATTCAAGCATTTCTTACTAACCGCACGGCCGAAATTCGCTTTGGTCCCCGCAAATTCCGCCCATACACCCTTAGTGGGGTTGGCACCCCCCAGGGATCTGCCCTCTCCCCTTTCCTCTTCAATGTCACACTCATCCCCCTTGCCCGCAAACTACAAACCATCCCTCACCTTCGGCATACACTCTATGCTGATGATATCACTCTATGGATCACCCACGGCAGTGATGGAGACAGACTAGTCTGCAGTCGGCAGCTACCCTCACCCAAACACATGCGCGGAGTATCGGACTCTCATGCTCTCCGGAGAAGTCGCAGCTCCTCATACTCCGCCCCACAACCCGAAACTGCCCCACAGCCTCCATAACCTTGAAACTCGAAAACCGGTACATCCCGGAGGTACACACTCTCCGGGTACTGGGCCTCCACATCCAGAACAACGGGAAACACTCTCACCATCCAGAAACTCAAGCAGACGGCGGTGTCGATATCCCACCTATTCCGCCGAGTTTCTGGACACCAAGAGGGCATAAAGGAGCATGATCTATGTCATCTCATTCATGCCTTCGTCCTCAGCCGCTTTCTCTTCACGCTCCCCTACCTTAAACTCCAGGGCACAGAAATCTCCACCCTGGATGCCATGATCCGAACAGCATTTAAGACAGCACTACACCTACCCCTAAATACTTCAACCGAAAAACTCCACCCGCTAGGCCTACACAACACGATAGATGAGCTTATCGACAGACACAATACATACGTCTCGCGAGAACCACCACCGGCAGACACATCCTACACACCCTCGGCATCAGGATACCAGCCACGGATCCCACACAGCTCCCGGTCCCCCACCACATTCACCGCGAACTATATATTAAACCTCTCCCCAAAAACATGCACCCCACCTACCACGAACCCCGCCGCAGAGCTCGCGCACGGGCGCTCCACAATCACTATAGCATGGAACTGGATGCCGTGTGGGTGGATGCCGCATGCACAGTCGAGGACGCGGCTGTAGCCATCACGAACCCCTCCCTACAACCGATTGCTACCCTTTACATATCCCCCCCTGCCACTTCGGAGGAGGCTTAAGAGGCCGTTATTGCCCTAGCCATCACGCGCAAGGAGGCCCGGTATATACTATCGGACTATAAAACTGCCATACTAAATTTCTCCCGTGGGAGAGTTCACGTCCCTGCATTTCGCTTATTAAACTCCCTCGCCGCACACCCGCCCCGCCACATGGAGCTCATATGGGTGCCTGCCCACTCCGGGAATCCCGGAAACGAGGCTGCCAACGCTTTAGCCCGAGGTTCTCTCAACCGGGCACCGGCGGCCTCCGATCTGGGGTTCTCACGGGAGCGCATGCATTCCTTCAGTGAACTGACGCAGGCCTGCAAAGCCGAGCGTCATCTGTACCCCCCCCCCCCATCCCTCCCTCGACAATTACCATCAGACACTTTGGAGGCGGCTCCAAACACGCACTTTACCCTCCCCTTATATACGCTCGCGCTATCACCAAGTACACAAAACCCCTCCTGTACCCTCTGCCACCACCTCAAAGCCACTCTCGATCATATCCGTTTCCTTTGCCCGGCGGATCCTCCACGCGGGGCCTGGAGCACCTTACCACTTGGGAGGCTTGGGAGACCCTACTGCGCTCCGAAGACCCGGCCAAGCAAGCCATCACCACAGGCCAGGCTGCAAGCGTCATGAGCCTCCGGCACATGAACGTTTGAGTGCAGTGGGGCTGTGCGGGGGCCCAAGGACCTGCGCGTCCTAAACTCCCCTTTGTGTAATAAATTTTCAACCATCACCACCTGCTCTATCAGCGTCAGTCTCTCCAAGTGTACCTGCCGCTACGGAGGCCGAGCCAAGGAGGCCTCGTGCCTGGTCGGACCCTACGAAAGAAGTGAGGCGGTTTGGTGCCGTTCGCAACGTGCTTTGTTTTGCCTAAACATCACAACTCCTCGTTTTATTTTTCATTTCCAAAATGACTACCCACAACATCATCACTCTTAACGTGCATGGGTTCCGCATTGTTATGAAGCAGGCCGAGGTGGTCGCATTCGCTCGTTCATCGGGCTGCGATATCCTCTGCCCGCAAGAAACCAATTTTTAAGCGAAAGCTTTACTGGCCGCGAACTTGCGATTTCGCCGTGGCGGTACTCCGAGAAGGCGCATGACGTCACAACTGCGACGTCACAACTAGACACTACTGCGCATGCGCCACTAGTAGCACCGAGCCACAGGCGTGCCACCGATGCGCAGCGCCGCGCCTTTCCTCAAAATAATAATAATAATAATAATAATAATAATAATAATAATAATAATAATAATAATAATATTATTATTATTATTAATAATAATAATAATAATAATAATAATAATAATAAGAATTGGTTTTTGGGAAAAGGAAATGGCGCAGTATCTGTCTCATATATCGTTGGACACCTGAACCGCGCCGTAATAAGGGAAGGGATAAAGGAGAGAGTGAAAGACGAAAGGAAGAGAGGGGTTCCGTACTGGAGGGCTCTGGAATAATTTCGACCACCTGGAGATCTTTAACGTGCACTGACATCGCACAGCACACCGGCGCCTTAGCGTTTTGCCTCCATAAAAACACAGCCGCCACGGTCGGGTTCGAAACCGGGAACTTCGGATCAGTAGCCGAGCCACCGCGGCAGGTTTCCTCAAATTCAAACTTTCAATATTCAGTTTTCTCATTCTTCTATCCGTTCCTCCTTTATCCCTTCCTTTACAGCGCTGTTAGGGTGTCCACCGATATATGTGAGACGGTTACTGTGCTATTTCCATTCCTCAAAAAAAAAACCTGACAAAAGAAGTGAGCCGACCGCGTTCATAGAGTTCATTGGCGCTGACATCTTTCAAAAGCCGTTCATTTTCACGAAAAGAAAGGCGCACAACCGGCTCCGTGGGTTAGTGGAGACCTCAATCTCGCTTTCATGTACATGGCGTTGGTGTCCAACTGCTTTTTTTCAGGCTGTGGCTAGAAACTCCAATTTGCCGTAGAGTTCTGTCCATACGGAGCCTAACCTAACCCAACCCAACCTAACCTAACCCAACATACCCCAATCCAACCTAACCTAACGTAACCCAACCCAAACAAGAACTCCAATTTCCGCTAGAGTTCCGTCCGGACGGAACCTAACCTAACCCATCCCAACCCAACCCAACCTAACGTAACCCAACCCAAACAAACCAACCTAACTCAACCCAACCTAACCCAACCCAACCTAACCTAAGCCAACCTACCCCAACCCAACATAACCACCACCACCACTGGACGGAACTGCAGCAGCAGCAAATGTACCGTCTGTACGGAACGCTAGACACTCCGTTTTTTTAATTGGTTTTGGGGGAAAGGAAATGGCGCAGTATCTGTATCATATATTGCTGGACACCTGGACCGCGCCGTAAGGGAAGGAATAAAGGAGGGAGTGAAAGAAGAAAGGAAGAAGTAGGCGCCGTAGTGGAGGGCTACGGAATAATTTCGATCACCTGGGGATCTTTAACGTGCACTGACATCGCACAGCACACGGGCGCCTTAGCGTTTTGCCTCCATACAAACGCAGCCGCCGCGGTCGGGTTCGAACCCGGGAACTCCGGATCAGTAGCCGAGCGCCCTAACCACTGAGCCACCGCGGCGGGTGTGTCCAACTGCTAAAGCCTGCTTTGATTTCGTTCCGAACACTGGATAGGCAGCGCGCCCTCCGTGCCACCCTGTGAGGTGGCATGCAGTTAATGGTTGATCGCGAGAGATTGATCACCAAATGAATGCTGCGGCCTAACTATTGCTGCAGTGCCGCATGTCTGCCACAACGCTGTCAGCGCAAATGCATTCAGGCCACATCTCTCTCTCACCACCGCCACATGTATAAAAGCACGAATGAGACGTCCGCATATCCAGGGAGCCAGTTATGTGATCTTCATTTCTCAAAACCATCGCCGTATAGAACATTGACAACGCCAACGCCAATGAACACAGTGAACGCCTACATCTTTCGCTTTGTAGGTTTGGCTTCGATGCTTTCTTCTCGTACACCAGCACGCGTTCTAGCGGCGTTGGCGTTCTTGTTTTGAACCGCATCCTCCTGCGAGACCATCATGTTATCTGCGATGCGCTTGGACGCGTGCTGGCGGTCGACTGCACGTTTAACGCACTTCGCCTGAGAATTTTTGCGTGTATGCACCTCCGCATTCTAAATTGGTAAATCATTCTTTAAAGATCATCTATAGATGTCTATTTTATTGGAGGACGTGACATTGTGACGTTGGGTGATTTCTACTGCGTGCTCGTTACGGTCGCTGATGTGCAGTGCCCTGGTAGGGGTAATAATAATAATAATTGGTTTTTGGGAAAGGAAATGGCGCAGTATCTGTCTCATAAATCGTTGGACACCTGAACCGCGCCGTATGGGAAGGGATAAGGGAGGAAGTGAAAGCAGAAAGGAAGATATAGGTGCCGTAGTGGAGGGCTCCGGAATAATTTCGACCACCTGGGGATCTTTAACGTGCACTGACATCGCACAGCACACGGGCGCCTTGGCGTTTTGCCTCCATAAAAACGCAGCCGCCGCGGTCGCCAGGCTGCAATGCGCGCAAGTTGCGCCGCCTAGTCAACCAGGTTATGCTCACAGACGCTTATGAGCTCCTGTATGACGGCGTCTTTGTGTGGACTTGGTGTCGTCGAGCAGGTTAGACAGGGCGTATGTCAGACCATCGCCCCTTTCTTCGGTCACTCGGGGTTCCGGCGCCTTCAGTGTCTCCTCACAGACCATGGCGTTTGGATGTGCGCATCCTTCACGACACCAGCACGAGAGAAATGCTAAAGCGGGCATTGCGTTTTAACGCGACCACTTTAAGGAGCTCGTGTCGCAGAAAATCTGGTGTCGTCGGCATCGTTGGCCGTGAGCGAAAAATGGCGCATCTCGATGAACACCTGAACCGCGCCGTAAGGCAAATCCCTTTTCGCGCCGAGTGCGCCAGCCGCCACCGCCCCGGCCAGACCGGTTCGGCTCCGCGGCGAGGCGCGCGTTGTTACGTCATGTGCCTCCTCGGAGCACCGCCACGACGAAATCGCAAGTTCGCGGCCAATAAAGCTTTCGCTGTAAAACCTTGTGCACGATGGGATTCAAACCACCATCCTTCCGTTCCGCAGCTGAGCGTGCTAACGACTACGCTACTTCATGCCAGATACCTTCCAAATGGCCTCCGATGTCACCAGCATTTACGCTTTCGCCTCACCGCACTTTAGGTCAACAAAGTGCCCCTGAATAAAGGAAGGGAGAAGTACACCAATGTGTGGTACCATTCTGATTTTGGAATTTCATAAAGGGGGCCGGCGCGAACGCCGAGCCCCGACTACCAAAAATTACATGCCCCATCTATTCCATTTAGGAATAGTGGCGTGCTTCAGCCTTCCGTAGTGCAATGGCAGGCCTCGACACGGGGCCCCGGCCTTGTTGATCGCCGGTGACCCAGCACCAGGTAAGTATCAAGAAACCGACTGAAATCGGATGTCATGCGATCCATGCCTCTGTTCAGTACCAGTGGCCAATACACTTCTTACGGAGTTCCTTTTTCCGCATTAGGCGCAATTTTGTGAAAAAAGCTACAGCGGGACGGGGAGGGACCGCAGACAGGAAGGAGTAACTGAAGTTAACCTAATAAATGATTTTAACAACAAGAAACAAAATTAATTAGGTGTTAGATGTGCTCACACCTTGCAACGAAATCTAGTTGCGCGTGGGGAAGCGACCATGTTATTCGCAGCTACCTGTCTATTTTTTTTTAATTTGATTTATAGGGAAATGAAATGGCGCGGTATCTGTCTCACATATCGGCGGACACCTGAACCGCGCCGTAAGGGAAGGGATAAAGGAGGGAGTGAAAGAAGAAAGGAAGAAATAGGTACCATAGTGGAGGACTTCGGAATAATATCGGAGAGAAGGGCTAACGCGGGCCTTGCGTTTATCGGCTGTTGGGGTCGCGCATGGTGACTGGGACCGTCTGAAGGAGCAGTTGCGTCACCATTGCGCCGCTTCTGGTCAAGCCCTTAGGGCTCGCGTCTCAGATGAGGTGCGCGTGGTGACGGCGAAGCTGCGTATAGCTAAAGGCACCCTGTCGCTTATATGCGCATGAAAAGAGGAGCTTTCGGAGCGTCTACAGCGTCTTTTAGGTATGTCTGTCGGGCGGCCGAGTCTCTCGCAGCCGCTCTGCCCGAGGTCGACGTCACTAAGACACAGGCCTCCCGTGTTTGCGAGCTCCTCGCTATCCAGGAGGCTACACCAGAGCAGCTGTGGCGAGATTTGACGTCTAGCACTCTTCCACCAGACGTTCGTGACTTCGGCTGGCTGCGAGGCTGGAGGGTCTTGCCCACGGGAGCCCGTGTCGCAGCGTGGGGCATCGCCCCTTCTTCGCGGTGTCCTCAGTGTGGCAACACTAAAACCCTACAGCATGCCATGTTTGAATGCGTGGTTTCTAGAACGTTTTGACGGCTCATGTCGCGTATGTTTTTTGTCACCTTGAACTACCGCACCCGGCCACGTGAGTCGTTTGTGCGGCTTCTGCTCTGTGTGGGTGCGTTTGTTTTGTGGCGGCAGAGAGGCGTGGCTTCCTTGCAGGGTCGACCCCAGCGGGCCATGTTCCCATTGTTGCTGAGGGTGAGAGCGCGCCTGTTCGAACAGGCGTGCTTAGACTGGGTCACCCTCGATGAGGAAGAATTCCTGCGCCGATGGAGCACCCGGTTCATCAACACAAGCAGGGGCCGCGTCACCGTGCAGCTCCTGCCATACTGAGTGTGCCGTGCGCTCTTTGTGCGCGGCGATTGTGAGCGGTGTGTTGTGCGTGCATGCCCCGCGTGCTTCCCCCCGCGCGTATGGACCCTCTCTAGAACTCTTTTGGACTTTCATGGCTTTTGTATTCGTGTATTTTATGCCAACGTGCATTTTTGCATAAGTAGGTTGACGCTAGTCGCCAAAGCATGTCATTAGTTTTGGTTGGGCGACATTAGTCGCCGTTCTGTGCATTTGTTTTTGCGAGGGATACCAGACCCTTTCAGGCCCGTGGTAAACACTTCCCAGCTACACATCCGCTCACTCGGACGCAACGAATACACCCAGGGCTTCCACACTCATATATCGCTCCGTTACACACCAAACGCATCATATCACCTCCGAGACGCCCAGCGTGATCACAGAAATCATACCAGATTCACGCTCCACACCATCTATTTTTATTTCAAATATATACCACACACCGTCTCATCCGATGGCTTCATTGGAAACGCTACTGCACGATCTCCATCGTATTGCAGGCAAGCATCCATTGATTATCGGAGGGGACTTCAACAGTCAGCATACTGACTGGGGCTATCGCACCACCACGGGACGAGGAAGGCGACTCTGGTCCTTGGTACAACAGCTCCGCCTCATAATACACAACTTTAACACTCCCACGAGAATTGGCAACAGTGTCAGCGCGGACACCAGCCCGGGCTTGACACTGAGCCGCAACCTTGCGGGTATTACCTGGAACACAACACATCACACATTAGGGAGCGAACATTACATCCTCTCCGTTACAGTACCGTACAAACAAAGAACGACCCTTCACCTAACACACAAGCTCACCAACTGGGATGCGGTCCGCGCCGCACGGGCGGCCCTTCCTGCGCTCCCATTACAGACATCGACCAGTGGGTGGCATCACTCATGAACGATGTCTCCGCACACACTCGAACGCTTGACACCACGCCAGATACGCCCACCCTCGACACTCGCCTGGCAAACCTATGGGAGGCCCACCATAGCATCCTAGAGCGCTGGAAAGGGCAAAAGGTCAATCGGACCCTTAAAAAGCGGCTAGGCGCACTACAAACACAAATTACTGAGCACTCTGAGGAGCTCTGCCGATCCAACTGGGGACAGATTTGCGACAGTATGGCTGGCAATCTGTCCTCCAAACGCAGTTGGCAACTGCTCCGTCACTTAATTGACCCCACGCAATCAAAAACAGCCACACAACACCAGGGCACACGCCTTATACACAGGACCAACCTTTCTCCCGACGCACTCATCGACATACTTAGGAACACACATACAACTCCCGGTACCTCAAACCCCCTGCCCCCCTATGCCGTATTCCGAATGCCAATCTCGACGCGGAGATTACGGAAACAGAAGTCAGAGCGGCCCTCCGGACTCTCCGCTCTAACTCCACTTCAGGAGTTGACCATATCTCCAATACCATGCTCCGCAATTTGGACGATCAGTCGATTGCCCAGCTCACGGGGTACTTCAACACATGCTGGCAGGAGGCACACCAAAATCCTATTCATACCCAGGCCCCACAAACCCCTTACACCTGCAAATCTTCGTCCCATCTCCCTAACATCATGCCTGGGCAAGTTTTTGGAGCATGTCGCACTCGCCCGACTCACCCAACACATGACGGAGCAACACCTCTACCCGCACAGCATTGTGGGCTTCCGTCCCCACCTGTCGGTACAGGACACCATGCTCCAGCTCACACAGGATATTTTTGACCCCCTAATACCGGGCCACAAAAAAGCTGTCCTCGCCTTCAATCTCTCCAAGGCCTTTGATTGCCTAGACAATAAAGCGATCATGGCGGCGCTCTCCCCCTTGAATATAGGTGAACGTATGTACACCTATATTCAAGCATTTCTTACTAACCGCACGGCCGAAATTCACTTTGGTCCCCGCAAATTCCGCCCATACACCCTTAGTGGGGTTGGCACCCCCCAGGGATCTGCCCTCTCCCCTTTCCTCTTCAATGTCACACTCATCCCCCTTGCCCGCAAACTACAAACCATCCCTCACCTTCGGCATACACTCTATGCTGATGATATCACTCTATGGATCACCCACGGCAGTGATGGAGACAGACTAGTCTGCAGTCGGCAGCTACCCTCACCCAAACACATGCGCGGAGTATCGGACTCTCATTCTCTCCGGAGAAGTCGCAGCTCCTCATACTCCGCCCCACAACCCGAAACTGCCCCACAGCCTCCATAACCTTGAAACTCGAAAACCGGTACATCCCGGAGGTACACACTCTCCGGGTACTGGGCCTCCACATCCAGAACAACGGGAAACACTCTCACCATCCAGAAACTCAAGCAGACGGCGGTGTCGATATCCCACCTATTCCGCCGAGTTTCTGAACACCAAGAGGGCATAAAGGAGCATGATCTATGTCATCTCATTCATGCCTTCGTCCTCAGCCGCTTTCTCTTCACGCTCCCCTACCTTAAACTCCAGGGCACAGAAATCTCCACCCTGGATGCCATGATCCGAACAGCATTTAAGACAGCACTACACCTACCCCTAAATACTTCAACCGAAAAACTCCTCCCGCTAGGCCTACACAACACGATAGATGAGCTTATCGACAGACACAATACATACGTCTCGCGAGAACCACCACCGGCAGACACATCCTACACACCCTCGGCATCAGGATACCAGCCACGGATCCCACACAGCTCCCGGTCCCCCACCACATTCACCGCGAACTATATATTAAACCTCTCCCCAAAAACATGCACCCCACCTACCACGAACCCCGCCGCAGAGCTCGCGCACGGGCGCTCCACAATCACTATAGCATGGAACTGGATGCCGTGTGGGTGGATGCCGCATGCACAGGCGAGGACGCGGCTGTAGCCATCACGAACCCCTCCCTACAACCGATTGCTACCCTTTACATATCCCCCCCTGCCACTTCGGAGGAGGCTTAAGAGGCCGTTATTGCCCTAGCCATCACGCGCAAGGAGGCCCGGTATATACTATCGGACTATAAAACTGCCATACTAAATTTCGCCCGTGGGAGAGTTCACGTCCCTGCATTTCGCTTATTAAACTCCCTCGCCGCACACCCGCCCCGCCACATGGAGCTCATATGGGTGCCTGCCCACTCCGGGAATCCCGGAAACGAGGCTGCCAACGCTTTAGCCCGAGGTTCTCTCAACCGGGCACCGGCGGCCTCCTATCTGGGGTTCTCACGGGAGCGCATGCATTCCTTCAGTGAACTGACGCAGGCCTGCAAAGCCGAGCGTCATCTGTACCCCCCCCCCCATCCCTCCCTCGACAATTACCATCAGACACTTTGGAGGCGGCTCCAAACACGCACTTTACCCTCCCCTTATATACGCTCGCGCTATCACCAAGTACACAAAACCCCTCCTGTACCCTCTGCCACCCCCTCAAAGCCACTCTCGATCATATCCGTTTCCTTTGCCCGGCGGATCCTCCACGCGGGGCCTGGAGCACCTTACCACTTGGGAGGCTTGGGAGACCCTACTGCGCTCCGAAGACCCGGCCAAGCAAGCCATCACCACAGGCCAGGCTGCAAGCGTCATGAGCCTCCGGCACATGAACGTTTGAGTGCAGTGGGGCTGTGCGGGGGCCCAAGGACCTGCGCGTCCTAAACTCCCCTTTGTGTAATAAATTTTCAACCATCACCACCTGCTCTATCAGCGTCAGTCTCTCCAAGTGTACCTGCCGCTACGGAGGCCGAGCCAAGGAGGCCTCGTGCCTGGTCGGACCCTACGAAAGAAGTGAGGCGGTTTGGTGCCGTTCGCAACGTGCTTTGTTTTGCCTAAACATCACAACTCCTCGTTTTATTTTTCATTTCCAAAATGACTACCCACAACATCATCACTCTTAACGTGCATGGGTTCCGCATTGTTATGAAGCAGGCCGAGGTGGTCGCATTCGCTCGTTCATCGGGCTGCGATATCCTCTGCCCGCAAGAAACCAATTTTTAAGCGAAAGCTTTACAGGCCGCGAACTTGCGATTTCGCCGTGGCGGTACTCCGAGAAGGCGCATGACGTCACAACTGCGACGTCACAACTAGACACTACTGCTCATGCGCCACTAGTAGCACCGAGCCACAGGTGTGCCGCCGATGCGCAGCGCCTTTCCTCAAAATAATAATAATAATAATAATAATAATAATAATAATAATAATAATAATAATAATAATAATAATAATAATAATAATAATAATAATAATAATAATAATAATAATAATAATAATATTATTATTATTATTATTATTATTATTATTATTATTATTATTATTATTATTATTATTATTAATAGTAATAATAATGCTAATAATAATAACAATAATAATAATAAGAAGAATTGGTTTTTGGGAAAAGGAAATGGCGCAGTATCTGTCTCTTATATCGTTGGACACCTGAACCGCGCCGTAATAAGGGAAGGGATAAAGGAGAGAGTGAAAGACGAAAGGAAGAGAGGGGTTCCATACTGGAGGGCTCTGGAATAATTTCGACCACCTGGAGATCTTTAACGTGCACTGACATCGCACAGCACACCGGCGCCTTAGCGTTTTGCCTCCATAAAAACACAGCCGCCACGGTCGGGTTCGAAACCGGGAACTTCGGATCAGTAGCCGAGCCACCGCGGCAGGTTTCCTCAAATTCAAACTTTCAATATTCAGTTTTCTCATTCTTCTATCCGTTCCTCCTTTATCCCTTCCTTTACAGCGCGGTTAGGGTGTCCACCGATATATGTGAGACGGTTACTGTGCTATTTCCATTCCTCAAAAAAAAAACCTGACAAAAGAAGTGAGCCGACCGCGTTCATAGAGTTCATTGGCGCTGACATCTTTCAAAAGCCGTTCATTTTCACGAAAAGAAAGGCGCACAACCGGCTCCGTGGGTTAGTGGAGACCTCAATCTCGCTTTCATGTACATGGCGTTGGTGTCCAACTGCTTTTTTTCAGGCTGTGGCTAGAAACTCCAATTTGCCGTAGAGTTCTGTCCATACGGAGCCTAACCTAACCCAACCCAACCTAACCTAACCCAACATACCCCAATCCAACCTAACCTAACGTAACCCAACCCAAACAAGAACTCCAATTTCCGCTAGAGTTCCGTCCGGACGGAACCTAACCTAACCCATCCCAACCCAACCCAACCTAACGTAACCCAACCCAAACAAACCAACCTAACTCAACCCAACCTAACCCAACCCAACCTAACCTAAGCCAACCTACCCCAACCCAACATAACCACCACCACCACTGGACGGAACTGCAGCAGCAGCAAATGTACCGTCTGTACGGAACGCTAGACACTCCGTTTTTTTAATTGGTTTTGGGGGAAAGGAAATGGCGCAGTATCTGTATCATATATTGCTGGACACCTGGACCGCGCCGTAAGGGAAGGAATAAAGGAGGGAGTGAAAGAAGAAAGGAAGAAGTAGGCGCCGTAGTGGAGGGCTACGGAATAATTTCGATCACCTGGGGATCTTTAACGTGCACTGACATCGCACAGCACACGGGCGCCTTAGCGTTTTGCCTCCATACAAACGCAGCCGCCGCGGTCGGGTTCGAATCCGGGAACTCCGGATCAGTAGCCGAGCGCCCTAACCACTGAGCCACCGCGGCGGGTGTGTCCAACTGCTAAAGCCTGCTTTGATTGCGTTCCGAACACTGGATAGGCAGCGCGCCCTCCGTGCCACCCTGTGAGGTGGCATGCAGTTAATGGTTGATCGCGAGAGATTGATCACCAAATGAATGCTGCGGCCTAACTATTGCTGCAGTGCCGCATGTCCGCCACAACGCTGTCAGCGCAAATGCATTCAGGCCACATCTCTCTCTCACCACCGCCACATGTATAAAAGCACGAATGAGACGTCCGCATATCCAGGGAGCCAGTTATGTGATCTTCATTTCTCAAAACCATCGCCGTATAGAACATTGACAACGCCAACGCCAATGAACACAGTGAACGCCTACATCTTTCGCTTTGTAGGTTTGGCTTCGATGCTTTCTTCTCGTACACCAGCACGCGTTCTAGCGGCGTTGGCGTTCTTGTTTTGAACCGCATCCTCCTGCGAGACCATCATGTTATCTGCGATGCGCTTGGACGCGTGCTGGCGGTCGACTGCACGTTTAACGCACTTCGCCTGAGAATTTTTGCGTGTATGCACCTCCGCATTCTAAATTGGTAAATCATTCTTTAAAGATCATCTATAGATGTATATTTTATTGGAGGACGTGACATTGTGACGTTGGGTGATTTCTACTGCGTGCTCGTTACGGTCGCTGATGTGCAGTGCCCTGGTAGGGGTAATAATAATAATAATTGGTTTTTGGGAAAGGAAATGGCGCAGTATCTGTCTCATAAATCGTTGGACACCTGAACCGCGCCGTATGGGAAGGGATAAGGGAGGAAGTGAAAGCAGAAAGGAAGATATAGGTGCCGTAGTGGAGGGCTCCGGAATAATTTCGACCACCTGGGGATCTTTAACGTGCACTGACATCGCACAGCACACGGGCGCCTTGGCGTTTTGCCTCCATAAAAACGCAGCCGCCGCGGTCGCCAGGCTGCAATGCGCGCAAGTTGCGCCGCCTAGTCAACCAGGTTATGCTCACAGACGCTTATGAGCTCCTGTATGACGGCGTCTTTGTGTGGACTTGGTGTCGTCGAGCAGGTTAGACAGGGCGTATGTCAGACCATCGCCCCTTTCTTCGGTCACTCGGGGTTCCGGCGCCTTCAGTGTCTCCTCCCAGACCATGGCGTTTGGATGTGCGCATCCTTCACGACACCAGCACGAGAGAAATGCTAAAGCGGGCATTGCGTTTTAACGCGACCACTTTAAGGAGCTCGTGTCGCAGAAAATCTGGTGTCGTCGGCATCGTTGGCCGTGAGCGAAAAATGGCGCATCTCGATGAACACCTGAACCGCGCCGTAAGGCAAATCCCTTTTCGCGCCGAGTGCGCCAGCCGCCACCGCCCCGGCCAGACCGGTTCGGCTCCGCGGCGAGGCGCGCGTTGTTACGTCATGTGCCTCCTCGGAGCACCGCCACGACGAAATCGCAAGTTCGCGGCCAATAAAGCTTTCGCTGTAAAACCTTGTGCACGATGGGATTCAAACCACCATCCTTCCGTTCCGCAGCTGAGCGTGCTAACGACTACGCTACTTCATGCCAGATACCTTCCAAATGGCCTCCGATGTCACCAGCATTTACGCTTTCGCCTCACCGCACTTTAGGTCAACAAAGTGCCCCTGAATAAAGGAAGGGAGAAGTACACCAATGTGTGGTACCATTCTGATTTTGGAATTTCATAAAGGGGGCCGGCGCGAACGCCGAGCCCCGACTACCAAAAATTATATGCCCCATCTACTCCATTTAGAAATAGTGGCGTGCTTCAGCCTTCCGTAGTGCAATGGCAGGCCTCGACACGGGGCCCCGGCCTTGTTGATCGCCGGTGACCCAGCACCAGGTAAGTATCAAAAAACCGACTGAAATCGGATGTCATGCGATCCATGCCTCTGTTCAGTACCAGTGGCCAATACACTTCTTACGGAGTTCCTTTTTCCGCATTAGGCGCAATTTTGTGAAAAAAGCTACAGCGGGACGGGGAGGGACCGCAGACAGGAAGGAGTAACTGAAGTTAACCTAATAAATGATTTTAACAACAAGAAACAAAATTAATTAGGTGTTAGATGTGCTCACACCTTGCAACGAAATCTAGTTGCGCGTGGGGAAGCGACCATGTTATTCGCAGCTACCTGTCTATTTTTTTTAATTTGATTTATAGGGAAATGAAATGGCGCGGTATCTGTCTCACATATCGGCGGACACCTGAACCGCGCCGTAAGGGAAGGGATAAAGGAGGGAGTGAAAGAAGAAAGGAAGAAATAGGTACCATAGTGGAGGACTTCGGAATAATATCGGAGAGAAGGGCTAACGCGGGCCTTGCGTTTATCGGCTGTTGGGGTCGCGCATGGTGACTGGGACCGTCTGAAGGAGCAGTTGCGTCACCATTGCGCCGCTTCTGGTCAAGCCCTTAGGGCTCGCGTCTCAGATGAGGTGCGCGTGGTGACGGCGAAGCTGCGTATAGCTAAAGGCACCCTGTCGCTTATATGCGCATGGAAAGAGGAGCTTTCGGAGCGTCTACAGCGTCTTTTAGGTATGTCTGTCGGGCGGCCGAGTCTCTCGCAGCCGCTCTGTCCGAGGTCGACGTCACTAAGACACAGGCCTCCCGTGTTTGCGAGCTCCTCGCTATCCAGGAGGCTACACCAGAGCAGCTCGAACGGAGCAGGCGGGTGCAGTGGCGAGATTTGACGTCTAGCACTCTTCCACCAGACGTTCGTGACTTCGGCTGGCTGCGAGGCTGGAGGGTCTTGCCCACGGGAGCCCGTGTCGCAGCGTGGGGCATCGCCCCTTCTTCGCGGTGTCCTCAGTGTGGCAACACTGAAACCCTACAGCATGCCATGTTTGAATGCGTGGTTTCTAGAACGTTTTGACGGCTCATGTCGCGTATGTTTTTTGTCACCTTGAACTACCGCACCCGGCCACGTGAGTCGTTTGTGCGGCTTCTGCTCTGTGTGGGTGCGTTTGTTTTGTGGCGGCAGAGAGGCGTGGCTTCCTTGCAGGGTCGGCCCCAGCGGGCCATGTTCCCATTGTTGCTGAGGGTGAGAGCGCGCCTGTTCGAACAGGCGTGCTTAGACTGGGTCACCCTCGATGAGGAAGAATTCCTGCGCCGATGGAGCACCCGGTTCATCAACACAAGCAGGGGCCGCGTCACCGTGCAGCTCCTGCCATACTGAGTGTGCCGTGCGCTCTTTGTGTGCTGCGATTGTGAGCGGTGTGTTGTGCGTGCATGCCCCGCGTGCTTCCCCCCGCGCGTATGGACCCTCTCTAGAACTCTTTTGGACTTTCATGGCTTTTGTATTCGTGTATTTTATGCCAACGTGCATTTTTGCATAAGTAGGTTGACGCTAGTCGCCAAAGCATGTCATTAGTTTTGGTTGGGCGACATTAGTCGCCGTTCTGTGCATTTGTTTTTGCGAGGGATACCAGACCCTTTCAGGCCCGTGGTAAATAAACTTCAATCTTTTACGATCATCCTCTTTGACAGCAGCTGCATGGCGTTGTCGACGCAGTCCAACTGCTCATCCTGTGGTGCTTCGGTTTGCGTGCCAGGAGCTCTTGTGGGTTTTCGGAGAGGCGCTTGGAGGTGCTGACCGTGGCCCCCCACCCTCTACGCGCTGCCCATCTGCTGATCCAGGTCCCCGGCCCGGCTCAAGCATGGTTTCTACCGGTCCCGCTGGCGGACCAACTTTCCGCGCGCCTCCCCCGAAGGCGCACTGCTTCAACTTCTCGTTAACGACCGAGGCCTCGGCCGACGACCTAGTCGACGGCATCGAAGCTGTTGTCGGCCCGAAGGGGCTGGAGTCGCTCCAGCACCAGGGCGGTTACAAGTTCTGCGTCGCCGTAGTCTCTGCTGCGGCGGCTCACAAGCTTCTCGCAGCGGGTGCCTTCCTTGTGAACGGCACCTCAGTCCCGGTCTCTTGCGTGGGTCCTGCGGTCGTGAACGTCACGGTGTTCAGGCTGCCGCTCTTCGTAGGTGACGCCTCGCTCGCCTCGGCACTCAGCCCTTACGGGAAAGTGCTTGAGATCACCCACCCTACCCTGAAGGGCCGAAGGCATGTCGACAACGGTCAGCGGCTGGTCCGGATGGAAATGCAGAAGCCCGTACCCAATTTCATCTCTGTCCTAGGGCACCGCGCCATGTGCGATTATAGAGGCGTCCGCAAAGTTTGTTCTCGCTGTGCGCAGGAGGGCCACGTCGGCGCAGCATGTCGCACGCCGCGGTGCTCGCGTTGCGAGGCCTTCGGCCACGACACGGTCGGGTGTCGGGCGATGTGCAGGCGGTGCGGCGGGCCGCACGCGGCGGCGGATTGCCTGCGGCCGCGTTCGTACGCGGATGCGGCTGCCGCCAGGGGACCCGGGGCTCCCCGACCTGGGCCGCCCAAGGGACCTGGAGATGATACCTTGCGACGCCCCGCCGAGCAACGGCTGGCTGACACCCCTCGGGAGGGCCAGGCCGCAGGCTCCCCCGTCGACACCCCCGGGGAGGACCAGGCCGCGTACCCTCCGCTCGCCACCCCCGGAGAGGATCAGACTGAGAACCCCCCGGACGCCTCCCACCGAGAGGAGCAGAGTGCGAACCCCCCGGCTGCCACCCCCATGAGCCACCCCAGCGTGGACCCCACCGTTGACGCGCCGCCAGAGAGCTTCTCGGAGCTTTTCTCCTTTCACTCCCCTTCGTCCCCGGCCGCCATCTCTGATGCAACGGGCGCCTTCTCGTCGGAGCCGCTCGCATCTTTCGGCTCAGAGGACGACTCGAGCCAGGACTCTGAGTCCACCTCGTCCCAGACGGATCAGGACGGGCCGTCCGTGAGCGGTGCAGTGTTGCGCCTGACGGGGGACCCGACCTGCGAGCAACGCCAAGCCCTCTCCACCTCGGTACACCAAGCCCTGCCCTGTCATGCGCCTCGCCCCCAGCCCAAGGGAGAGGAGACGCAACCAGCCGGTGGTGGCTCGTCGCCAACACCGGTCGTTACTTCGGCGCCGTCGAGTGGAACGCTGAGTCACCACGTGACGGTCAGCCAGCCGCTCGATCTACGAGCAGTGGCCGAAATGGACACAGGAAAGCTAGCGGGGAAGCACGCGAGGGACGCGGATGATAATTCTGATGGCGCTGTCTCGCCCCAGGCAAAAAAGCCTGCCCCAAGCTCCGCTCTTGGCGGGGCTCCCTAAAGGAGTACTGTCACCGTCGACACTCTATACCACCATCATGGCATTTGTGCACCTTCTCTCCCTGAATGTTCGGGGATTTAGGTCGCCGGACAAGCCGAGAGAGGTGATGCACTTCGCCCGAGCGCAGGGCGTCGACATCCTGTTTTTACAGGAAACTAACCTACGTTACCCACGCGAGGTCTCCGATTTTAAGTCCAGGTTTTGTGTTCATGCTTTTTTTTCGTTAACTACTTCTGTTTCGTGCGGTGTTGGTGTGGTTTTTGTTAACAGCTCTTTTCGCTCTGGCGCGCACTGCATTTATGGCATTGACGGTCGCACACTTGCGGTGGATTTTTATTTGGGTAGCAGGCGTGTCAGGGCGGTAGTGGTCTATGCACAAGCCCGCCGTTCTGATTCGTCTAGTTTCTTTAATTTGTTAGATTCTTTTTTGTTGGACTGTTATCCTTGTTTTCTAGTCGGCGATTTCAATTGTGTTTTAGATCCCGTTCGTGATGTTCGCGGTCCAGGCCAGAGGCGACCCTACTCCGGGGCACGGTCACTGCGGGATATTTGTATTCAATTTCCTTTGACCGACGCGTGGGTACAACTACATGGTGACAGTTTTGGTGCTACCTGGGAGAGGGGCAGGTCAGCTAGTCGTCTCAACAAATTCCTGTTTCCTCGCGAGTTGGATTGTTGTGTGGTATCGTGTGACGTGCTCGCGTTTCCCCCGGGCACCCCACGTATTAGCGACCATCGACCTCTGTCAGCAGTACTGCACATGGGCGGTGGCGCCCCCCGTGTCGACGCGTGGCGTATGGATCCATGTCTGCTGACAGATTGGTCGAGCGTGACTTTTATTGAACAGGCGTTGGAAGGCCCGGTTGGAGACATTGCAAGTGCCAACACCTGGGATGACCTCAAATCGACATGGCGGGCGCTTTTAGTTAGCGAAGGGCGCCAGCGCAGGAGGCGTATCTCGGAGGAGATAAACACAACCCTTGCCCGTATTCGCATTGTGCAGCGCGGCGCGCCGCTTACCTTTGCAATGCGCGATTACCTCGCCCTTTTAAAAGCGCGCTATCACATGCTTCTACGCCAGTCCTCGCGAGCCGCAAGTCAGGCACTAGTGCAGGGTAGACCTGTGTCTGATCCAACAGTGCTGCGGCAGGTGCGCGCAGGTAGTCTTGATGAGACACGACAGGTTCGCGTGGAGGAGGTCGTTTTGCCGGACGGTTCCAGGAGTAGCAGCGCGGCTGTCATCTCTGCCGTTTTTCAGCATCACTGCTCACAGCTGTTTGTTTCTGAGGCCGGACGGTGGGACGCCGCCTCCTTCACGGTCGCTTTAAGCAGTTTTCTCGGCCATCTGCCGCAGGTGCCGAGCGATGTCTGCACACAGCTCGGCGCTCCGGTGAGCTCAGAGGAACTCTTTGCCACAGTTAAAGGCATGAACGCTGCCTCAGCTCCAGGCCCTGACGGCATTCCCATTAGCTTTTATGCGCGGTTTTACACCGTTCTGGAGAAACACCTTCTCCAGATGGTGAACGCCTTCGTCAGGGACGGCGAGAGGCCGGAGTCCTTCAGAGAGAGCCGTATTGTGCTCATCCTTAAGCCTGGCGGGAGCCCATCTGACCCGCAGGCGTGGCGCCCGATCACACTGCTTAATGCAGATTACAAGATTGTGGCGTCACTGCTGGCTAAAAGGTTGAGTACGGTTTTAGCGGAGCTCATAAGCCCTGCACAGACATGGAGTGTGCCCGGACGATCGGTGTTCTCGTCTCTCGCACTAACGCGTGACTTGTTCACGTTCACCTCGAGAACGGGAATGCCGGGTTGTTTCGTCTCACTTGATCAGGCTAAAGCCTTCGACCGAGTTGAGCACCGCTACCTTTTTGGAGTTCTCGGGGCTTTCGGCTTTCCGTCCGAGTCCGTGGCGCGGTTAGCACAGTTGTACTCCGGCCTTACAGCTCGGTTGTTTTTTAACGGTTCGTTGAGCGACCACTTCAATATCGAGCGCGGCATACGACAGGGTTGTCCCATGTCGCCTTTGCTATTCGTGTTGTGTTTAGACCCACTCGTGCGGAGCGTAACTGAGTGTCCATCGGTGCGCGGGTTCCCTTTGCCTGGCCAAGGTCAGGTGAAGGTGTCCGCGTACGCTGACGACGTGTCCCTGTTTTTGCGAGACGAGGACAGCTACGCAGCGTTCTTACGGCTTTTTGCGTGTTACAGCGAGCTGTCCGGCGCCCTGCTTAACAGGGGCAAGAGCAAAGCTCTGCGCTTTGGCGCTTTTACGTCAGACCTGCTGGGCGACGTTGAGTGGGTTTCGGCGGTCAAGGTCCTTGGCGTCGTGTTCCTCTCCTCAGGAGAGGTAGCTCGCGAGTCGTGGTCGCAGTTAAGAACGACCGCAGAGCGACGTCTCGCAATGGCAGCGCGTTTTCGCTTGTCGCTATCTGAGCGCGCTTTTGTAATCAGATCATCTGTGTGCGCGCCACTCTTCTACGCAGCTCGCGTCGCCTGTCCGCCGCGCACATTCATGCGTCGTTTGGCCACACTTTGTGGCGCTTTCTTCTGGGCGGGAACCGTCGCTCGCGCGCTCCTCCGCCTTCCCACGCGCATGGGCGGGTTCAGCTTGCCCGATTTACGCACCATGTGCAGTGTTCTAGCTGTCCGAGGCGTCCGCCACCTGGTCAACGTCACCGACTACCCGGGGAGGGGACTTCTCGCCTACCTTCTTGGGACGTCGCGGCGCCCCTTTTTTGGTCCGGTAACAGGTCCTTCAGCCGAACAGCCGCCGAGGTTTTTTAGGTATGTCTGTCGGGCGGCCGAGTCTCTCACAGCCGCTCTGCCCGAGGTCGACGTCACTAAGACACAGGCCTCCCGTGTTTGCGAGCTCCTTGCTATCCAGGAGGCTACTCCAGAACAGCTCGCACGGAGCAGGCGGGTGCGGTGGCGAGATTTGACGTCTGGCACTCTTCCACCAGACGTTCGTGACTTCGGCTGGCTGCGAGGCTGGAGGGTCTTGCCCACGGGAGTCCGTGTTGCAGCGTGGGGCATCGCCCCTTCTTCGCGGTGTCCTCAGTGTGGCGACACTGAAACCCTGCAGCATGCCATGCATGACTGCGTGGTGGCTAGAACGTTTTGGCGGCTCATGTCGCGTATGTTTTTTGTTTCCCTGAACTCCCGCACCCGGCCACGTGAGTCATTTGTGCGGCTTCTGCTCTGTGTGGGTGCGTTTGTTTTGTGGCGGCAGAGGGGCGTGGCTTCCTTGCAGGGTCGACCTCAGCGGGCCATGTTCCCATTGTTGCTAAGGGTTAGAACGCGCCTCTTCGAACAGGCGTGCTTAGACTGGGTCACCCTCGACGAGGAAGAATTCCTACGCCGGTGGAGCACCCGGTTCATCAACACAAGCAGGGGCCGCGTCACCGTGCAGCTCCTGCCATACCGAGTGTGCTGTGCGCTCCTTGTGTGCGGCGATTGTGCGCGGTGTGTTGTGCGTGCATGCCCCGCGTGCTTCCCCCCCCCCCCCCCCCGCACGTATGGACCCTCTTTTGAACTCTTTTGGACTTTTATGGCTTTTTTATTCGTGCATTGCATGCCAACGTGCCTTTTTGCATAAGTAGGTTGCCGCTAAAGCATGTCATTAGTTTATGTTGGGCGACATTACTCGCCGTTCTGTGCCTATGTTTTTGCGAGGGATACCAGTCCCTTCCAGGCCCGTGGTCAATACACTTCTCTTCAATCTTGTGCCCTCAAGGTGCCCCTGCTTTTACAACTTCCGCCAGGGCTGTGGCCCAGCCAGTTGGCAAGAACTCCAGAGCGTTTTTCGTCCATTTCTGGGATATTGCTCAGTCGCTCCTTCTGGTTGATCGCTATGACGTTTCCACACAGCCATTTTTTTCAGGCTTGCCGCAGCTTGCCGCTGATCTTAATGACGGCCTTAGGGCTCCACCAACAACAGGTGAAATCAAGGAGGGGTTAGATTCCATGAAACGAGGCTCAGTGCTTGGGCCAGATGGTCTTCCTGTGTTCTATTTAGAATTCTGGCATATTGTAGGCCACGTTTTCTCAGATGTGTCAAAAATCTGGTTCACTCGGCATGTCTTTCCTGATTCATTTAAAAGAGGCTGCATTGTCCTTATTCCTAAAAAGTTTCCTTTCTCGACACGTCCGGCAGATTGGCGTCCTATCACCCTACCAAATTCCGATTACAGAGCATTACCAAAATTACTCGTTCGCCGTCTACGGGCTTTCCTCCCGTCCCTCATTTTCTGCCACCAGGTTTGCTCCATCCCGGGTCGTGAAATACGTGGTTTATCGTCCGTAACGCAAGATATCCTAGAGTATACTATACGGCGGCGCGCACAGGGTCTTTTGTTTCCCTCGATCAAGAGAAGGCGTTCGACTTTTTAGAGCATGAGTATATTTACGGTACACTGGATGCTTTCGGTTTCCCACCTTCTTTCGTGCTTCTCATTAAAGAGATGTACAGACATTTCAAGCACTCTGCTCCTCGATGGCCGGGAAAGTACCGCATTGATGTTGGCCGCGGCATCCGTCAAGGTTGTCCGCTTCCCCCCCCCCCTTTTGTTTGTGTTAGCATTAGAGCCTTTCGTCTTGACAATCAATCACCACTCTCTTTAATACTAGAGTTCTGGCTTTGCCAGGCAGTGAGGCAGTACGCGTCACCGCTTATGCAGATGATATCACACTCTACTTAGCTGATGAACGCAGTCTGCTCGAAGCTTTAAACGTTTTTCGTGAGTACGCCTCCTTGTCGGGGGCTGCTCTTAATTATTCGAAGAGTCGTTACTTTTTTGTGGGGTCTCCTCAGAGACGTATATAACATGTGCGATAGCTTTGGTGTGCGCAGATGCGCATTTTAGGCGTGACCTACGACTGTGCTGGAATATGGGATGGTATGTGGTCTTCGGTCGTAGAGGGCATTACAGCGCATGTGCAGAGGGCGCAGACATTTAACCTGCCTCTGCTTGAGAGGCGCTACCTGGTTCAGTCGGGGACTTGGGAGGTGAACGTTGTTTAGCTGCAGCAGCTCACTTCGCACGTTTCGCTGCGTTGGTCGCGTACTTAATCGGCAATGAACTGCTGCCTCCGGTCACGCTTTGCTGTCCCGCCTGATGGTGCAGACGCGAGCGATTCAGCTGAAGGCCAAATCACCGCGGCGGCGAGTATACTTTCCCTTTCGTGTAATCTCTAGCCATGTTTACATGAATACATGCATATGACAGGGGCGCATCGTATTTCCTAGTGTATCTCGCGGAGGCGACGCGCCACTGTTTTCATGTACATTAAGTCATGCGCGACAGTGGTATCTCACCCATGAGGCGGAGGGGGTCAGCCGCTCCCATCTTGAGCCAACACCCTCTGGAGAACTTTGCTTGAGCTTGGTCTGTTTTGTTATCTGAGTGAGGGAGGCAGGAGGAGGGGCGCCTCCAGACCTGTTTCCATTCATCGCGGAAGTCATCTTGCTCTTCTCGGAAGGAGAAAGTCGAAATAATGGTGGTGACGTCACTCGCGCACGTGCGGCGTCTCTGTCACGAATTTCTGCCACGTGTGCCTGCCACGGCTTTCTGGCTAGACCTGGTTTTCGCGCAAGCGAAGTAATGCTCTAGCTTCAAAAGACACGTTTATTGCAGTCTTCCTCGAGCGAAACAGGCAATCACCCTGTTCCGGGGACGCGTAGCAAGCAAGGCGCCACGGCGCGCTCAGGGTGACATGGATAGCGACGCCGCCGATGGAGAGCTCCACTCGACAATGCTGTGATCTCTCTCGCAAGGCGCGGTACGTGTGTTGAATATCACTGGACCCCGTAAAGTTGCTCATTGGAAATATTTCCGGGTTTTTCTCCTGTGTACTTTCAACAACTCCCCTTTTGAAGAGCTAAAGAGGCACCTCCCCACTTTCTTTTCGAACAAGACTGTGAAAATTTCGTCTGCGAACGAGGGTTTTCATTTGGAGCGCGCTCAATATTCTGCAACTTGTCCATGCGGCAACACAAAAACGACGTTCGCGACTCCACAAGTGAGCACAATCGGATAGCCGAACATTCCGAAGACTCAGACCATAGAATCAACTTTGAGGAAAGCATCATCCTCGGGACCGTAGCAAATTACCAAAAAAGCCTCTTACTCGAATCTTGGCACATTCAAACGACCCCTAAACAGAATAAAAAAAAAACTGCCATCGACCCGCACCTTTCACAACATCGCTTTCCTTCTTTCGGCCACTTTGCGCCCTACCATGAAAATTTAAAGATATGCCAGTCACTGAGGAACAGGGGAAGTGAGCGAATAAATGGTTCGGAACAAATATTTGCCCGTGCTTGTCCTTGTCGTCTCTCTCCGTTTGGTCGATTCCGTGCCGCTCTGTAAACGTAAGGCTAATTTTCGCGTTTCCATTACTACGGCATGGCGCGGAATAATTAAACAAAAAAGAGATCCGCATTTAGTCTCGACATTCGCATGTATGAATTTCTTTTTTCTAGATAAGGTCTAGCCTTCCGACCGTGCGTCCAGACGGAGTATGTTTAGTGACATTGTATGTATAAAAAAGAAAGAATTAAAGGTCAAAAATGTGGCGCTATGGGTAACAAGACTGGGCAAAGTTCGGACCTAATGACTTGCTTAAAGTTAAAATGCTAGCACTGTGATTCCATGAGCTCTTAACTGCAGCTAGCCTGTAGGGAGGCCTCCCTGAGAGGCCTAGAGGCCAGTAGCTGCCCCTCAGGGGCCGCAAAGACCTGGGGCCGCTTCATGCGTTTTGCAAATAATTAAGAAACAGCAAAGGAAGAACCACAGCAAGCGCGTTACAGCCAGACACAGGTAATATCCACCGAGACCAAGCGCGGCGGCCAACAAACATTTCTCGTGTTTTAATAACCTAGAGTGCAACAGCCACAGAAATTACATATCAGGAAACAATGAAATTGCTTTGCATCATCATCTGGATTAGAAGGTTAATAAGTATTACGAGTGCACAGGAAACTCGACCGGACTGACCACGACTGATGATGATCTGAATGTGACTCCGGACTCACCAAAACTGAGATCATGATTTCAATGTGAGCCCGGACTCATGACTCAGATTGCGATCTGAATGTGAGCCCGGACTCACGACTCAGATCATGATCTGAATGTGAGTCCTGGCTCACAATGATTCAGATCATGATCTGAATGTGAGCCCGGACTCATGACTAAGGTCACGATCTGAATATGAGTCAGGCTCACTCACGACTCAGATCATGATGTGAATGTGAGTCCGGACTCGCTCACGACTCAGATCATGATCTGAACGTGAGTCCGGACTCACTCATGATCTGAACGTGAGTCCAGACACACTCACGACTCAGATCATGATCTGAACGTGAACCTGGACTCACTCACGACTCAGATCATGATCTGAAATGAGCGTGAGTGAGCCCGGGTGAGTCCACTCATGAGTGAGTTCACCGACCTATGTGTCCCACATACCTATGTACTCAGGATCACTAAACGCTCTAAACGCACGAATGCAAGCTGTCGCTGAAATTCGCATACTGCAAGGGTAAATCAATCAATCAATCATGTTTATTTAACATCATGAAGATGTTGGGTGCGCCGACAAAAAGCCATTGGGAAGGCTTAACGAGGCCGACGCACCCCACAAGGGCATTGCAGTGGTACACATGTTAGCACTTCGAGGGATAAAAAAAAGGAAATGAACAAAAGTAACATATTTGGCATTAGCTGTACATCAATTCGGACTCCTTATTTAGTTGATGTGGGAGAGTGTAGCTCAACATTTGATAACCATAATTTGTTCGCATCCTAGGCACATACCATTTGGGTGTCGCACGTGTAGTGTACTTTGGCTCATTGCATTGTAATCTTGACAGATTTAGCATATTGCAATTATTGTGATTAATACCGGTTTTATACCGTTGTAGAAGTAAAACATCGTACAGCTGTGGCAAACGGATGATTTGAAGTTCATTGAAAAACGGTTCGGTGTGTTCTAGTCGAGGAGCATTCATAATATTTCGAACAGCTTTCTTTTGAAGAAGATACAAGCGGTTAATATTTGTAAAAGACGTGGTACCCCACACCAAAAAACAATATTTTATAACAGAGGAAAAAAGTGCACTATACAACATTTTCTTGATACTCTTCGGCATGAAATATCTCAGTCGACACAAAATACCGACAACCTTTTTGACAGCTTGTTCATCACCATGTCAACGTGATCATTCCAACTCAAATGCTCATTAAAAATAACACCTAAACTTTTGACCGCAGGGACCGTTTCGATGAGCGACTTACCGATCCTCAAACAGAGTGGTGGCATATTTGTCAAGTTGTTATGAGGCCGGAAAAGCACGGCCTTCGTTTTTGCAGTGTTTATGTTTAATAAATTATTTTGAGACCATTCTTGGAGTGACTGTAAACATTTCGTGGCTTGTTTCTCAAGATCTGGCAGCTGTGCCAGATCTTGTCCGGTATATTTTAGTGCGAAGCGTTATTGGCCTCCTAACCTGGAAAATGCCGATGCGTGGTGAAGCCCCTGAAGTTAGTCACTCGATGCGAGAAATAAACGAGACTTTGCACGAGGGTAAACTTGGCCAAGCTGCAGAAATAAAATAAATATTGCCGCGACTGGGTTTCGAACCCGCGGCGGCTTCTAACAGATCAGCTTCGCTGGCCACTGCACGAGCCCTCTGCCATAGCCATAGCCACAGCCGATCACGCCTTGTTTTTTTTTTTATTCGAGAAGTGCGCCATGAGGCATAAGTTGAAAAAGGAAGGGGGGGGGGGGGGGAAGGAATGCACGGGATTGAAAGTTAAAAGGAGTGAAGAACCGTTGCGCTGAGGTAGTCGCACAGGTTGCTAATGAAACGGTTGTCCATAGTCCACTTCACGTAGTCACTTTCGCGGTTCCACCGCAGGCCCACCTCCCTGAGGAGCCGTTTTCTGGTAGCAGCCGTCGCTGGGCACGTCCACAACAAGTGCCGCACATCACGAATGTCCGGTGCAGCGCTACAGTGAGGGCACCTGTAAGGTGCTGGCAGATCTTTGGCACACCGCCGATGACGGACAGATGGTGTCAGAGCCGCCCCTGCCCGAATCCGGCGCACGGATACCTCCTCCTGCCGAGTAAGACTACGGGGGAGAGGGTGCGAACCCGGAGGAATTAGAGCGCGTGTTCGCTGGCGCAGAACTTCGGAATCGGAAACATGGGACAGGAACGGATCTGGGGGAAGAGGGGAAGGTGGCGGATCAGTCGGTCCTTCAACACGCGCTGGATGTATTGACATCTCGCCTCCCACCTCTGGGTCTAACACTCTCTCCTACTAAATCATGTTTCATTCGAATTGGAAATAAAGCCGGCTTACGGAAAGCTCCCCCTTTAAATTTTACGGTAAATAATTCTCTGATTCCTCAGGTAGAAACTGTTCGTATTCTTGGTCTTCTCCATACATCTTGGACTGGCACCCCGTGGCTGACAGCCACCCGTAAATCGGCTCACGCTACTCTAGGTCTGATTCGTCGCATAGCTATGCGCTCTGGTGGCGCACGTGCTCATACGGCCCGCCAGCTTGTGCGCTCTATCCTTCAGCCACGGATAGTATATCAGGCAGTTTCAACGCCTCACCCGCAGACAGTGGGATTCCCTTGAAGCTATCAATCATGAGGCTATGCGCGTCATAACATATCTGCCTCGTTTAACACCCATACCTGTGCTACAGGAGTTCGCCCAACTTAATACACTCAGTGAAATCATCGACCAACTGGTGGCAAATAGAGCTCGAAAACAGTCTCTCAAACTTCATCGTTTAAAGACACTTCCACCGTGGTCCTATTGCCAGCTCACTGACAATCGCCTCACTGTTTCCCCGTCGGTATCAGTAGCGTATCTGCCTGAAGGGTGCATATTATACACGGATGCGCTTAAACTGTAACATACTCTCGCGATATATGCATTGAACGTCGTCGTCTTCATCACCTTCCAGCTGTGCGCAAGTCACGAAAGGAAAGGAAACGCGCTTTCAGGTACGTGGCGTTGCTGTCCACCTGCAAAAAACTGCTTTTGCACAATATTTCGTGTTTAGCAATGCTAAACCGCCAGCAGTTTTTTTTTTCTTGACCAGAATCCACGCCTCTCGATTTTTGGTCGAGCCCCCAGTAAGGGTCTGTGTGCCACCAGCCGCCCGGAGAACATCAGCTCTTAATGGGACCGGGTGTTCGCGTACCAGTTCAGCGTCCGCAAGACACGCAGAACAACTGTTCTGCGTGCCTGTTCTGATCGTCTGAGTTTTCTGTTTTTTTGGAACTGACACGTTCCTTAATGAGCAGGCTCCCTCTTGTACGAAAATTCATTCGCTCTCTTTGTCGTTAACCCTAACCAAGCACTGCCATGCACCAACACATCCTCCTTCTCCAAGTCCTTATGCTCCTGCCGAGTGCTCAACCAGCTGGGCCCGGAAACCGCCAGAATGCTGCGCGATCGCGGGCGTCGATGCACCTCAACGGGTTTTAACACCCTAGTTTATCTAGACGAAGCGCATGCTTCTGTTCTCCGCCCATGAATACATGGTACTGATGAGACGCGCCCGCTAAATATTGGTTTCACAGTCTGTCAAGTTTTATGAGCCGCAAGAGGTGCAAAGGTGCAGCGCAGGAGCGGGGCAAGCTGCTATCGCGCCACTGAGCACACAGCAAGGCTCATAAACCAAACCTTCGCAACAAAGATGTGTCGTGCCATCGGCAAACAGACGAGGAAGAAAACTGGGATACTGCAGGATCATTATAAGTCGAGCCCACTTATAACGGCAGCAGATATAACGAACGCTGTTATTACGAACGAGGGCGGTGCTACCATCAAAATATGTATTAGGGTAATTAGATGTATCTCAGAGACAACGAACAACTGTGGCCGCACCACTCGGTATAGCGAACGAGGGGCGCCGTAAACCCGCTCTCGCAGTCTAAAAACGCGCTTCCTTGCAGCAAGCGCGGAGACCAAACAGCGTCTCGAAACACCCGTGACACCACCCAGGAAAGAACATGGCGGCCCAAAAAGGCAATAAAAACGGCGCCATCGAAGCTCTAGAGTGGCCAGCCAAGCGTACGCCGACGGCTTATACAACGTCAATCATTGCGTGCCGGCTGGGAAGCGTGGTGGGCGCGAGGTCTACGGGCGGCGTCGGAAGTTAAGCTACTGAACATGGTCGGGGATCAATCAACCAAGGGCAGCGATTTGAGAAGTTTAAATGCCTTGCTGGCCCTGCTGGTCACGTGGTACGCGCCGCCCTTCCAGTCGGCTCTCCACCTTTTGTGTGCTACCGCGAGCATGCAGATAGTGCAGCTGATACATTCTGTGCGCACGTTCACTCCGCTTCGTCGCTGCGTGGGCCCAGGAATGACTCTGTCGGAAACCGGCGTGATCAGACGCATGCGGACTTGTGTCAACGCGTCGTTGACGCACAGCTGATCGGATGCGCCTGGTACGACTTTATTGGTGCGGACGCCAACATTGCGGTGCCGTGCTGTGACAAGACATTGTACGCGAAGTACGAGCACTACCCGACCGCCAGGAATCTCCGACCTGGTCCCAGATGCCGTAAATGCTTCAATCGCGATAAGTTAGAGTATGTCGCGTTCCTAAAGTAGCTTGTCCGCAGCAAAGGTCTCGGCGAGGAGAATACGACCGCGTTGGAGACCCTCGAAAGCGCCGCAATAGGGTCTGCTTGAAGAAGTCGATGCGAATAACGCAAAACAAAAGTATTTGAGAATCAGTATTCTGCTTAGTATTTTTGCTCTAATACGGCACGTCACTTTCTACGAACTTCGGATACAACAAACGTCATTCGCGTGACCGTCATGTTCATTACAAGTGGGCTCGACTTAAGAGTTGGACATTTAGGGTTTCATTTTTGGAAAATTCGGCGCTTTTTTTCGGCGTTAATTTCAGAACGCGTCCCATTTTTTCTTCGGCGAATATTATGTTCGACGAATTAACTTTTTGGTCCATCAACTTGTCAATCCAGTATGGTAAAGGTAACTGAAAGTCCATCACGGCGTTTTGACACCATTAGCAGTTTATGTACCAGTAATTAACAAGGAAACAGTATATTTGGAGCTGTGCTAGTATAACGAATGGCTAGCGGCATTAAAAAAGTTACGGTAGTTTGATAAGGTAACCAGCAGAGAAAAACGCAAGTGGAAGTTTACTTCTAAGAACTATAGGTTGATATTTTACCGTTGGGTAGTCGTGCTGGGTTGATCGAGGAGCCAGGGGCATCACGTGATCAGTTTTGACGGCAGCGATTTAACTGGCGCTCAATCGTCGCGGTTACCAGAATATACTTTTTCGTGAGGCCCATGCAGTTTCGTGTCAGTGTCCTACAGGCGGTTGATGAACATACTTAACCAACTGCTCTAATTAAGCGAGTGACGACAGTGGCTGGCAGGCGGCGAGGAGGTGGCGCTTCCTGATCTGCGATGTAAGCTAGCGGAGCAATACCTCGTGTCGCACAACTGTGCAGCTTATCCTGCAATACCACCGTCGCGTCACTCGCCTAGCTTCCCCACCTCGTGAATTTTCAATTTTCGCTTAGTGCAACCCGTGCTCACCGGCCACCTACAACTATATATACACCTTGCATGCCAGCAATACCGACCTTTCTCGTTTAAAGCCGAATTTTGAAAACTGAATTAGGCGTAGTTTTGTTTTTCGGTTCAAACCGAAGAGTTCAACCCCTAATTATAGTTGACAGGGCGATAAAGGTGCCGGCAGCATGCATTCCAGGGCCAGCTTGCCGAACTCCAAAGTGCAGTAATGACACAGGATGAAAAGAAATGCGAACAACGCAGCGCCTACGCGCTCCGCTGTTCGAATTCTTCATTGCGCTTTTACCTGGGTTGTAAGAGAAAAAAAAAGAAGGTAGAGTCATCCTAGAATGTACGACGGACGACTCTAGTCTTTTTTCTACCACCGAGGTAAGAGCGCGATGAAAATAAAAACGAGCAGCGGAGCGCGTAGGATCCGCTCTGTTCGCATTTCTTTTCATTGCCCCTATAACCCAAGGAAAGCAATGAACCACACCAGCTCACCAATAGCATCTAGAATATCAGCATGTTGGGAGAAGCAAAAACACCGCGCGAGCGTCGCGCGTAAAACTTACACATTCGTTCACCTCTAACTGGTGCACGTGACCGCAACACCAGCGCCATCCCAACGAAAGTTGCGTAAACTTGCCTTACAACCGGCTACACTGCGCTCTCCACACTTATACGCTACTAAGAACGAGTGACGCACAGACGCTGCGAGTTCTCCGCCTGCAGCTTCCACAACGCTTCTGAACCCTCACCCGTGCTCTGCTGTAAGGATGTACTGGCAGGCTAGTTGGTTCATAATGAAGCGAACGAGTACAAACTGCGTGAACAAGACGGGACGTAAGGCACACAAATGGACAAAGCGTTTACAGACAAGCTGTAAACACAACCCGCTGCCGACACGTCCTCGCATATCGAGCGGCAGTGCGCAAACAAGGGGGTAATGGAACCCGTGCGACGAAACGCACTGCCCTCTCACCGAAAGCGACGCCATCGCCATATATCCGATGCGGTGTGAAACGGACCGAAGTGGTCGCGTGGTCGTGCAACGAGCCACGCGTGGCTTCTCTAAGGGCTCCGCTGACACAGCTCCCACTGTGAAACAGTATCCATATGACAGAAACAACAACTCAGAAGAAAACCTGCAGCACACAAGTTTACATCTATGAAGTGTTCCCATTTTTATTCGTACCAAGCTTAGTCAACTGCTCTTAGACTCATTTTTCATAACTTGACCACTGTAGATGAGTCTAAACCAGAGCATTAAATACTGTGCATTTCATTGCTATCATGTACACAGACATACATCAAAGAATAGTTTGCACCAAAAGTTTAAAAGTTCATCTCATTATAAAAATAGCCTGTTTCTTTTGTTCCCGGAGCAAATGCATGCAAGCATGCCCTCCGTCTACTCAGTCCAACATCTATGCTAAAGCAAGAGTGGAAGAATGTCTTAAGGTACTGGCTGATCCCTCATAGCTTGCGCCAAGCAGTTTAGGTGTTTTTTTTTTCAGTAAGGTAGTGCAAGCACTGACAAGACACTGGACGCAACTCTGTATGACATACCCCCAAAATAAAAGAGCCCATACTCTCAACACCTGAGCACTGTGACAGCCACAACACTACAACACTATGTGCTCCAAGACTGGTAACTTTGCAGGAGCAGCAGTGGAAGCATCAGCAACACAGAAGGCAGGTACAAATAAGTTTACACTGCAATCCAACACCTCAGGTGATAGGAGTGCAGTTATGCATGCTGGACTGCTTAATCACACTTGAAAGACCTAGTGAAAGTGGCAGTCGCACTTGTGTCTTCACTGCAACATACTAACTTATCACCTCCATTACCTCTTCCACACTTCATTTAAAAACTGCCCCAAAGCTTAAAACTACAACTACAGTTTCAAGAAGTTTCACAATAAGGTATACAGCCTCGCATTTCTATAAATTGCTGAGCATGATTTAAATGACACTTTTGTGGCCCATTTCTAAAAAAACAATTGAAACTGCATGTTTATGTAAAATCTTGCAGCTGATTTTTTCAACTTGTTTTGGCCACAGAAAATTTAACACAGTGATTTCAAAAAGAATGCACCCAATAGGCTAAGTACGATGACTTTTGGATAAATATTTCTGTAAGAACTGCAAAGCAGCAGATTTGTTAGCACCTTTTATAATTTGTTAACGTTCAATATTCACAGAAATTTTGTGTTGTATTGCATTGGATTATTGGATACTGTACATATCCACATAATATGCCTCAAAAATTGAACACTTCATCAACATCTCATCACTAGAACTTAGATTTATGATTATCTGTCACAAACCGTAAAAACCCGCATATAATACTAGGTGTAATTTGGGGATAGCAAAGATGGAAAAAAATTAGCTGCGGTTTAACTACTGCTGAACCTGGTTAGAGAGCGAAAGCTGTAGTGTATCAGGCAAGTAAACACGGCTTGGCATCTGTAACATTGAGTGTGTTCCGCAGACTGGGTAAGCAGCGCTCACCCTGCCACACTGGCAAGTGGCAGCGGCTTGGCGTCTGTAACGTTGAGTGCGTTCCGCACACTGGATAGGTACCCGCCGCAGTGGCTCAGTGGTTAAGGCGCTCGTCTGCCGAGCCAGAACACCCAGGTTCGAACCCGACCACTAGGGCCATGTTTGGATCGACAACTGAGGGCACTTAAGTCTGCTTACATGGAGGAATGCAAAAGCATGTGTTTTGAGGAAAGGAAAGGGTGCAGTAGCTTTCAGACCTCCACATCTTGGTGGACACCTCAACCCTGTGAAAGCATGTGTTTTGAGGAAAACATTTCTGACAAAAGGAAAGGGCACAGCAGCTTTCAGATAGATATCTTGGTGGACACCTCAACCCCATGAAAGCATGTTTTGAGGAAAGGAAACATTTTTGAGGAAAGCGCAAAGTAGCACTCAGATCTTGACATCTGGGCGGACACCTCAACCCTGCAAAAGCATGACCTCTGGTTCTGGGAAGGTCCAATTTAGTGACCTTCAAGAAGTTTTAATCCAGGTATAATGCGAGCAAGGTAGGGCAATCAGCTCGAAGATGTTCTGGAAGTCACGGAACCGAACACCCTCCAATTATTTGTGTACGCCTGCACATGGACAGCGCGAGCGGCAGGTACAGAGGCACTAAGCTCGCGTCCTGCGCCGCGAGTATGTGCAGACCGGTTCCGGAATACACGCTGGCACGCACGCTTTGGAAATGTCTGCTGGAGCAGCTTTGGCGATCGTCATTGCCTGGTGTACCGGTACCGTAGAGCGTGTTAGATATCCCCGCATTTCTTGAAACAACAACCGGCGAGCTCCTCGGGAATGCTGGCCCAAGCGTCCGTGATCCGAATGCACTCCGTGGTTGGAGAGGCCCATGTCCGGCGGCAGTAACTGCAGGCTCTCTCTACCTCATATATGCAGCAGCGCTTGACACTGCTGCATCTTGATCGTCGCGATATCAGGTCAGTGTAGTGGAGTGGCATTGAAATCGGAACTACCGACCTACGCCTCCGCTCACTGGAAGCGTGATGGTGATGGCGCTTGATAAAAGAGACTTTTAGCAGAGCGGGTTTGTGCACCTGCTCCGCTGAGCGAGCAAACGGGAGTGCTTCTGCTTCTGCGCGAAACGGCCTCTCGGTGTCGCTCCCGGGTGAGCCAAGCAGAGCAGCACTACTAGCGGGCCTTGCAAAACCTGCTGGTCTCACGCGGATTTCCACCGAAAATTGTTTGGATCCGCATATAATATGAGGTGGAATTTTGATATGCTAAAATTTAGAAAAAAAACCTCTTATTATATGTGGGTTTTCATGGTAATTCAATGTAGTGTGCAATAGGAAAATACAAAAAAAAAAAACAAGTTAACCAGCCTGCTGAAATTAATGAACAATACATTTGGCATCTAAGAGAAAATATTAGACATGTTTCTGCAGCCTTTGTTGTTTGAAGATACACAATTTGAAAGGCTAACTAAAACCAGAAGTATGTGCAATGAAGCAACAAAGGCCAAGCCAAATCATGAGCTTTTCTCATGCCTAAACACTGCAAAGCTAGTCATTAAATGTTACATAAAATAAGTGACTACTTGCACCATAAAGAACAAAAGAGTGGCTGCAAATACGCCCTATTTTATAACAAAAGTGAACGCTTAAGACTCCGAACATCAATAACATACACCTGGCACTATCATCAAGACAACAGAATAGTACGGGAAAGCAGAGGTTACAGCAGAGGCATGATACAAGCGCAACATTCACTGGCCTGTTGCAACAATACTGTATACCCCGTATCTAAGAACTTTGGTACAATATTAAGAGCATGACTACTATTCTAAAGGATACTAATCATGTATTGATTTCAATGTCAGATACTGAATATTTTTTGATCGAGAGAAAAACTTCAGCTCCATATTACTGAAAGGCTAGAAATTCTGTCACATGTGAATAAACACTTTCTAGAATAAAAAAAATGCGCAAATGCAAACACAGCAACTCCTTACTTTCTGGTTTCACTAAAGAAACTGCTTCATACCTACAATACGATATAAATACACGATCTCTACATGCAGCAAGATCAGTTCCACAAAAAGCACTCAGCTGCATCCATTACTGCCAACTAGCTGGTTTACCTCACCAGTCCAATATTGATGAAACAGTCCCATCAACATGTCACAACAGTTCATGTACAGAAACAGCTGAACAGAGTGCAATGCACATCGAGAACATCAGACATGTACGACAAATGCACAACCCTTGTGCGGGCACAATGATAGAAATACGGCCGGTGACATTTGCCAAGCAAAAAGGATCTAAGTGAGACAAGACAGTCAAAGGCATCCTCAGACACCAACTAGACTCAAACTGCTTCCATCTTTCAAGACGCGTTTTTCTCTCATTGTGCTCACACTGACAAGAGACAAATGGCTGAAGAGAGGCAGCCATATGTCATCAATTGGTTAAGGTTCCTAACTGTGCGTCTTGCATCCTCCTCTTGAAAATACAGTTAGCTAAAGCCAGTGTCAGTTCTTGAAGTGGTAGTGTGGCTCTGATGCTGCCAAATGGCTCAAGTCATCCATGCTTTTCTTGGCCGCTGATGTGATAATTCCATCTACACTCTTTACTGTCCGGCTTGTCAGCTCTTGCACCTCTTGACTCATGCGACCAATGACCCACTCCATTGCCAAGCGTCCCTGTGCAAAAAGTCATATACACTGCAACTCTATTCAATGATCAGCATAACACATCCTAAAGTAAAGTTGAAACTGCATTCATATTTTTTTCGGGCAGTTTTCTTCCACGGTTTGAAGACAATGTCGTAAAACAATTTATTTACGAAAAGATATCGGAATTTTGGTTCAATGCTTCACCCATTTATGAAACAATAAAGAAATATCTGTCTTTATCACACATCATGCAAACAAGAGACGTTATTGCAAAGAGGCAGTGGTGTAACCAGAAATTTTGTTCGGGGGGGGGGGCTCATGTTGCAGCGCGGCCTCCTCATAGAATTTGTGGAAGGATAAACGCAACAATAATAACTGCATTGCCATTGCCATTGACAATGCCATTGTGTATTAGATAACGCTATGCACTGTCTAGACAAGTGAAATATATATTTTTTAAAATAAAAGAATCTATTCGTATTTCTTAAAAATTGTGGCAGACATGATTACAAAACATAAAACTGAGCAGGAGACAAGACACAGGAGAGAAGCAAACAGGACGAGCTCATCCTGTTTGCTTCTCTCCTGTGCCCTGTCTCCTGCTCAGGTTTATGTCTTGTAATCATGTCATACCAACTATCCAATTATCGTTCACTCGCGCCAGACATAACTGATACCAATGCTTCCATGTTTTTGCATATTTAATAAGTAAAGAAAATATCACACGAAGTCTAGAACTATATCGGTCCGGAACCAGCAAAGCAGTGCATGCCACTGATATGAAAAACCTAAAGGCCATGAAATTAACAAATAGAGGAAAATATTTTAATGAATGCTTGTCGTTCAAGAACCTTTACATTTTTGTACATATGCAACGGGCAGGGAAAAATCTCAATGACACTGTCCTTCGTTCCAGTGTACTGAGCAGCAGCAGCTGTCACTGGTCATGTACTGTAATTGCACCGAAATTTTAGTCGCAACAGTGAGCCTTCGATAGGCCCTTGAAAGTTTGTGCTAGAATGAGGCCCCTTGCGTTACATGACTCCAGGTGCATGGGCGTTGCCACGAAATCCAAACCGAGTTAGCAATGTTCGCGCCAAAATGTCTTTTCTAGTCTGAAAAAGACACTGTAGGTGACAAAATCCAGGACTTCCAGTGCTGGTGGTTGTTTTGGTCAGCGCTGCGTGACAGTTCGAAAAATTTCGGGGGGGCTGAAGCCCCATAAGCCCACCTCCTGACTACGCCCCTGCAAAGAGGGCCATATGAACCCTTCGCTCAACTCTCAAGGCCAGGTTTCCTGCACAGTAAAACCCATTTACTAGAGTGGCACAGCCCATACTTAAGACAGCAGTTGGGTGGGGCACTTTCAAGCTTCTGCAGAAAGCCCACACTTGCACGGGGTCTCTGCATTCACCTACTGAGCAGTGGTTTTGCAGAGCTGCGCTTAATCCCTCTATCACACAGCAACACACAGTAGATGTGCAGGCAGGGCAAGTGGCATTATGCTGGCTTTGAAAACCTCAGTGCTACATCTACCAACTTCTACCCCAAGGAAAGGCTGCACTGCCAAGGTGGAGTGGTTTCTGCTATGCAGAGAAGCTTACTTTGTGAGTTTTGCAAAGGAACCAGTGATTGATGTTTTGAAAGTCAAAGAAAAAAAGCCAGGGATAAATTTCTCAACTTATCCAAATTTTTCTGCTCAGAGAAAAAACAACCCTTTAAAGGCAGGAGGACTTGCCTAGCTATGTTTTCATTCCTCCCTGCTGGTTGCCTGTGTTACCAAAATACAAACCAGTCCAACACTTTGTCATTTAACACACGGCTCTTTTTCAGAGCCGAGAGCCGCACTATCAGTTGAAATTTGAGTGCTCGCCCTCTATGGCAGCCTAGGAAGGAGCTCAAAGGGATCAAAAATACGGAAAAATTCCGCTGTCCCCAATCCCTCCTAATTCCCATAACACCACCCTTATTTCCCATATCCCATTCCCATATCCCACCCCAACCTGCTACTTCCTAGGGGAGATCAGGGGAGCCTCCCTGGGGCTGCTGTGGGTCACTTTAGTAGCCATTCCCACATTGATTTCTTTCCACCTTCAGGTGGAAAAATCCCACTTGCGCAAGGTTCATATCTTTTATATTACCATTGGGATTATACCTGCGATACTTTAGTGGTGCGGGAGAGGCTTGTTTTTCTTGTTCATTTTTTATGCCTCAATCTACATTATGTCCGTTATACTTAGTAGTCCGGGACACATTTTTCTTTTCTTTTAGTCCCAATATAATATATATGTCATGGGTGCTTGGACAGCATTTTTTTATTATGTTGTTGCTAATGTTACTTTTATGCTTGACTGGTGCATGCTTTTTTGTAAGTTTGTATTTGCTTCCAATAAACTATTTTGCCGAGTTTGCCATGCGCCAATCTATCATCATTTAGTATTGCTGTTTTCGTTCATAACTGCCCACAGTGAAATAAAGTGTCCATGATCCTTGGTTTACTTCCTACCTTCAAGACATCTTCGCATAGCTCTGTAAGCACGCAAAATATATGAATTACGTGGACACATTTACGCATAGGCTACCCTGCCTGCAAAGACCGCGCAATTCGATTATGTAACTAGGGGATCATAATAACAGCGCTATACACAAATGTGCGAGAAATCAAATTCCCACTATAAGTTCAGAAAACTGAATGCTATTTCACAACAGCTTAACCGCATTCGACTTTACCATGCTGGTCGTAGCTGTCTCCCTACGTATACCTTTTCTTTAGCAATCACACTTTCTTTAGCCACACTTAGAGAACTATGATCATTCGGTGTAAACCACAACCGTCTGATATATTAGGTGAAGCTTATTGTACCCGAGCAGCAAATTTTTAAAATCAGCACCTTTGTAACCAAGCCAAATATTGCGCATGGTTATATGACAAATATAACCATGTGCATATATGACAAATATAACCAGGCGCATATATGACAAATTCCATACAAATTGCACCAACGGAAACGGCTCGGTCTGCTGCGTGCTTATAGCACTCCTTTTACATGCAGCGCCCTCTCGTTCCACCCCTGAGCTTTCATCGCTGAAACAACCCGCTCCCCGCCCGCGGACGACACGCTTCCCAGTTCTAGTACACTATATAACGCTTCTTGTTTTTTAGCCAAACACAATGAATGCCAGGACGTAAAAATATTGCAAGCAAATCTAAGGCCATTAAAGACAACAAGTGAACTGGGCTGTCGTGTAGATAGTGTCGTGGATAACCACCCTACCACGAAGAACAACTGTACTACAACTAAGGCAGTGGATTGCCTGCTCCTGGTAAGCATGCACATGCAGAGTGGGCTTTGTGAAATTAGTCAAGTAAACGACTTCGAAATAATGAGAGTGCACTGTACCTGAAACAACATCAAGTTTAAATGTCCACGCTATCACTACTCATCCTCAGAGTATAAACAAAATAAAAACAGTGAATAAAGAATATCCACAACAGTATGAATCAATAGAGGGAGGTACAATACAGGGAGGTACTAAGCTGGTGAGAAAACAGTCACTCACCTTCCCAGCGTTTGAAGAGATGGCTTTGGCGACGAAGTCTTCCAAGTAACTGCTCAAAGGTACCCCTCTGATTGTAATAACTGCTTCTTGTGTCATAAGTGTGCTGGAAAGGAAAATAAAAATTATGATTATACGGCCGCATAATACTAGTATGAGCTGAATTTCTAGTACACTAAGGAAAACTTGAATCACCGAAGATGTAATTTCAGCTAAAGTTTAGCCTTGTGTGTGGGCTGAATGAATTTCACTAAAGAACAACTAATTAACATTCACCTCATCAAAGATACTTGCTTTGTGGAAGAGACTCCCTCAACCTTGATTGCCATGTGTGTCAATCACAATATAACCACATTCAATTAACCTGAGCTACTTGCACTGGTTCATGGTAAACAACTAAGCCCACTACACTATAATGCTTAGCTGCAGCATGTGTGACCGTGGTGCTGTCATTGTGAAGTGAACCTCTGCTCCGGCTGGTGAAACGATACCGCTGTGATGCATATTACTTTGCAGATAATGCTCACCGAGATATGTCGGTGAATGAGGCGGGCACCACCAGAAAACACATGAAACCGCATTCACAGTTTACACTTTAGGAACCCCCGAAAAAGACAATGCCGTCTAAAAAACGTTTTCCAAAATTGCCTACGAAAAAATTCTTTCATTCAGTCATCCCAGAGTTTCAAATAAATGGCAGCAATGAGAGAAGCATGCTCACGTCATGTAAGAACAGAAGATTGTATGTTCGTTCTTGGGCTTATTTTTTTTTTTTTTTCAAATTCGGGGGTAAAACTTGTGTTCTATTTTTGGAGTTGAAACGCGGGTTTCTTTTGGGTTATTTTGTTCCAGAAAAAATAATGCACTATTGGCACTATTAGGAGAATATAACAAGCCTTATATTATGCTGATTATTTGCATAAACAGCCTATAAATGGTAGGCTGCACTGAGGAACTATTTACCAGATGAGATGTTTCTTTTTATATTCATTCATTGCATTTTTTTTCTTATGTATTTTGCCATCCCCATGTGCAACACTTCCGAGTTTGTGTTAGATCCTTCTTCCTTTGCTTGTACATTGCAGAAACATTTGTTCAACATCCCAGCACCTATTGTAAGTAACCAATAGCCTTGTAAGATGTTGGTGCGAGCAGCTTTACATAAAGCAATGCCAATAAAGCGTCTAGTCAGCATCCGTGCCGTGACCTCTTGCTTCTAAAATGTACTTTTCAAACTTATCATATGGATAAGCCATGCTACAGATAGCCAACGTCAAAAGAGGTTTAAGTGTGTGTGTGCGTGCATGTGTGTGTGTGTGCGTGTGTGCGCGTGCGCGCGCGTGTGTGTGTGTGTGTGTGTGTGTGCGGGTCGAAAAATCGCGTTTTTTTCCAAAATTTTCTATTTTTTGATTTCGATTGTTTTGAAATCTTTGAACATTCTACTTCCTTGTCTAGAAAAATCAAAGTGAAATCTGAGCGAGAACTTATTAAAAAATGCTTCCAAATGAGTCGCGGTAGCTCGAAAGTCCGCAGAAATGCGCGAAAGTTGCCCATCTTTGAGCCTCGAAATCTCAGGGATGCTTCACTGCACGCCATTGCAATCGCTTGTGGTGGTACGCCTAGCCCCAAGCTCGCTTCTACGGCAGCCGTCAGTTTCGTATCTAGGAGAGAAATAAAAAACGTGCGTTTTTCGAGCCCTTCCAAGCGTCTGCCCTGTCACGTGGTACAATCGCGAGGCCGCCATTGGTCGCCGCGGCGCGGGACTTGTGGTGAAGCCTGCCGACAAGTCAGCATCTCGCAGACCGCAAACCCGTCACTCGCCGTTGCATCTGTGCCGCTCTAGTTTTCGTTTAAGATGACTAGTCCGAAGAAGCGTGATTTCCGCGATCGGAAGTACAGCACGAAGCACAAGTTCAGAGGTAGGCGCAAGGCGAAGCGGAGAACGACTTCTGCGGGAAGCGTCCCCGACCCACGACCCGCTAGGCCTATCGACGACAGCCCCTCTGACGAGATCGACGCAGCGTTCAGCTTTGTCAGCGCTTCGGAAAAGAAGATCGCGTTCTTCGAAAATGATAAAAGGACAAGTGACCACGGCTCTGCAAACGTTGTGATGTGCGACATTGGTGCGTTGACAGCACTAGTGAACGGTGCACCGTGCCCAACATGTGGAGAGTACCAACTCGCTGTACGGGAACCGGTAAACAAACGCAAAGGACTGGCGTCATTCCTTGAACTACACTGCGAGAACGTCGCATGCCCTGTGACTGTTCTCTCGTCAACGTATACGTAGAGGCGAGTAACAAGAAGCGGCGACGCGAGTGTGAAGCAAGGCTTTGACGGCGGGAGGTCGCGTGACTGTTTTGCCTCAAATGTGAAGGCAGTGGTAGCTGCTCGCGCAATAGAAGTTGGGTATCAGCAACTCGTACGTTTTTGCGTGACCATGGGCCTCCCGAAACCGATGCACCATAAGACATTTGATGCGATAACTAAGAAGGTCCATGCAGCTGCCGTGAGTGCTGTTGTAAAAAATCTGGAGAAGGCCCAAGAAGCAACGAAAAACGAAGTTGGTGGCTTGGATGCAGCAGTCATGTTTGACGGTACATGGCAAAAAAGAGGCCATAAAAGCCACAATGGAGTGGGCACCGTAGTTTCTCTAGAGACAGGACTCTGCCTTGATTTTGAGGTATTGTCAAATTATTGTCATAGATGTAGCCGACACAAGGAGCTGCCCGGCGAGGAAGAAATCTGGCAGGCTTTCCATGGCCCTGTGTGTGAAAAGAATGTTGACTGTTCCTCACATGCCATGGAAGCAGAAGCGGCACGTAGGACATGGCAACGAACTCTCTCCTATGAGACGCCCCTCCGCTTCACGAAATTCCTCAGCGATGGAGACAGCAAAGCATACGTTGCCGTTTGCGATGCACAGGTGTATGGTCTTTTGAACATTGAAAAGGAGGACTGCACAAACCATGTTGCAAAACGTTTGGGAAGTGCCCTCCGCCAGCTCAAAACACCGCTACCACGTGGACAAAAGCTGAAAGAATCAGCTGTGACAAAGTTACAGACCTATTACCAGATAGCTGTGACTAGCAATCGAGACAGCATTCAGAAGATGTATTCTGCAATATGGGCAAGTTATTTCCACTCTTGCTCCAGTGATGGGGCTAGCAGCCACAAGTTTTGCCCCGAGGGACCAGAGTCGTGGTGCAAACACAGGCGAGCTGAAGCCCTCTGCCAGCCTGCACCCAACCACACGCCCCTCCTCACTAAAGCCCAAGGAAAGGCAGTCCTTCCTATATATAAGCGGCTGACGGATGAGAACCTCTTGGCCCGCTGCATCCAAGGCAAGACGCAGAATGCAGCTGTCTCTCTCAACAGCAGAATCTGGCTGCTTTGTCCAAAGACTAAGTTTGCATCACGGACAGTTGTCGAGATGGCCACAGCACTTGCAGTCCTGTGGTTCAATGAGGGGCATGCAAGCTTTGAACGGGTGTTAGAGGAGCTTGGTGTGCTCCCTAGTCACCAGCTGCTTATGCTTACTGACTCTCAAAATGAGAGGCGCATCAAAAGGATGTCTGCCTGCCAAACTGCTGAGGCACGAGCCCACCGTCGCAGTATGGCAAAAAGGGCTCGTGTTGAAGACTCGAGTCGCAAGGACCGGGAGGGTGTCACATACAGTGCTGGCCAATTCTAGGGATGGTGGACACTGGCAGGAGAACCCATTTCTCATCTTGGGAAAGTTTCATGCGCAGCCAATTGATTTTGTGTAAATACACATCTTTCAAACTTTCAGTTGCTGTTTTCTCCTTTCGCATTTTTTGACAATTTTCAAAGTTCGTGCACACATTTTTTCATACTTTTATCGGACTTATTTTAACGAAACTTGGCACACTTGTTCTTTAATATGTACAGCACACCGGTATCTACTTAAAATAACAATATACTTAAGATATCCTTTTGCTAATTGGATCTAACTGATTAGAAGCATAGAGAATAGAAACATTGCAAATTGGCAAATTTTTTTTTAATACTTGCTGCTCCCACAAGAAAACTGTGGCTAGTTTTCGGTGTTCTATAGTTATTATGGAGTAGAATAAGCTGTTTTTCCATGTTGCTTGTGAAAAATTAATATGTAAAAAAGTGTGCACAAAAGTCCCTTTGTTTTCCACTTCAAGTGAACACTGAACAAACTCTAGTGAAGCTACAGAAAAACTAATTAGTGTTTTGGAAAGGGCAGAAAAAACTCTATAAGCACACAAAATTTCATTGCTCTATAACACTTATTAAAAAAAAAGCGTCGAGTAGCATCTCCCCTTTATTAAGAAGCTTCAATGCTGTACACACACACACGCTCGTGCACACACATGCACACATACATACACAGCACTCGCGTGTCAATCTATCTGCGGGAAACTGTTACTTTGCATTCATTATCCGTGTATCTAAAAAATCTCTCTTCTGGAAAGGCTGATCGATGGGTCACTAACACATCCCTTTGTGTCTGTGTATTTAGTGCTTGTGTAATTTGCAAGATGTGTTTGTGGGACACACACACCCTTGCCCCATCATCCTAACCCTTTAAGCACTAAAAAAAAAATACAAAAAAGGTCTTAAAAATTGATTTTTTTTTTTCATTGCATTATGTAGGGCTCTTGTTTTCGGGTAAAACCCAGTTTGATCCGGGGTTTAACACTAAGCAGACTTCTTGTGAGTTAAACCCAATTTCTTCCCTAAAATGAGCCTACAAGAAATGCAATTTGTAGGTGCACAGCACTAAAACTAAGATATCTTACACTTCTCGAGTGGTATTTTTAGTTAAATGTTTATGACTTTAATAAACCCTTCAGTTGTGAGTAAGCACTGTGTTCCCTTTGCGTCTGTTTTCAGCGCTTTACCAACTTGCTCGGTTATCTGCCTTGAAACAAGTTTTGGACCACTACCTAAAAACACACATGCTTCACTATGCTACCATCACACAGCTGAAGGACACATCCCTATCTTTTACTTGATAAGCAATGAGCACAGTGCACCTAGGAGAGGTTGCTGACCCTTGGTGAGAGCAACTAAGTCTCCATGGAGTGTTTCCCACTCATGTTGAACACAGAAACTGGCCTTTACCTGCTCTTCCTGCATTTCTCCAAGCACACCATTTTTCAGAGATGACTGTCTTGTTCTTGGGGTGCAACCCATCTGTCTCACCTTTATTTTCAGTCTTTAAATATAAAGGTAGCTTCCTAGCTTACCAAATATATTTTACACCCAATTCATGCAAGACACATAAGAGACATAAGATGGGCTCAATCAAAACTAATTTCAATTCACTCAGTATGCTACTCGCTTTACTTCACAATGACATCAGCCAATTCTTATTACTGCCCATTTCATACAGGGAACTGAAAGACTCAGAAAGTACTTTTTTGCAAGTGAAACAAATTCGCTAAGAGGAAACCTGAGGGATACAGGTTTTAATAAGAAGGAAGTTAATGACAAGAAAAAGAATTTACTGTGCTCGTGCTAACTTGCAAACAGTGCCTGGATACATGGACGTGACGAGACAGAGAAATGACGGGTATCAGCCATCCTTCTTGAATGGTGTAGGCATGAGTTAGTATGCAGTCACACAAAAGCTCTGTTCAGGTCTCAATAGCACCTCTTTCTTCATCTCCAGAAGTACAAGAATAAGCAGCCATGTACTGTCAACAGACTGCACGCTTTTCACAGTAAAACCTCACATGATTTTGAATCTGTACTCCTGTCCAGAGCAATATGTACTATGTCTTCGTGAAGCAAATTTGTTCCTGGTCCTTGTGCTATGCTTGCAAAACATTAAATTGTACAGATAAGGAAAAAATACGCATGTGCAGCAACTGGTGCATGTGATGACAGGGCTCCTGCTTTGACAACAACTTGCATCAGTAACCAGCAGCCAAGTGCGTGTGGTACACACTGTATACAAATGGGGGTGACCAACTGCTATACTGCTGTGGTAATGGTTACATTGGGAAATGTCAATTACTTAAGGCATGCTGTTCTTTTCTGGGCACTCATGAGTAACACTGCACGAAACTGTGCACACGGATCTTGTGTTCACTGCAATATTCAGTAAGCTTAACTGAAGATTTTGTAGGCCTGAAATATTTAGTGTGCCTAGCACATGAAGGATTAATGTAAACAACCAGCACTGCCAACATAAAGTATGAATTGTCCTCTTGAGCACGGGTTTAAGTGGTAGAACTATTAACTCTGGAGATAATTTTATGCAACATTTATGGTCCTTTATTAATTTACATGCACGAACTGGTTTATCCTGCATGATGCCGTTGAAGACAACCCCACCTAAACATAACATGGAACTGTGAGCTTATAATTGGCATCTGAATCAACCTTTGACAGTTCAATTATTCCTTGAATTGTTTGTGCTTAGGAGTGATTATGGAATTCACAGCGCTTGTAGGTGAAGGCACAGAGATGAGAACGGCGAACACACTGCACTGAGCTATCACCTTTATTTTTGAAGCGATGAATCCACACCTTTTATCGTGGCAGAAAGGCGGTGATGCACATGTGTACATATGGCAAATATACCAAGAAGAAAACAGCATAACAGCTAGTCAAAATATGACTAGCCCGAAAGGCCAAGTCGCATTAACATTAAGGAAAAAAACATTAAGAAAAAAAAATGCAACAAGGAAGCATGAGAAAACGCGGCCAAAGCCGAGACAACAAACGCAAACAACTGACACGGCGATGACGATAACTTCTTTTTTTTCAAAGTTGAAAGAAAAATACATGAAGTGCTAAAAACACGTAAAAATTAAGAAGGTATATGTGAGGCAACAATATACAAGGCCTAAATTTGATGGAATGAGAGCAAAAAAAAAACTGGATTAAAATTTTAGAGGAAGGGTTGAAAGTAACTTAGGGAATGCATTTAAACGGAAAGGCTAAGAAAACCAGGCCCAAGTCTCATGTCAAAGGACCATACTGATCCGGAGAGGAAAAAATCTTTCTAAAGAGCTAATGATGGAGTGCTAACGTAACCTACTTTTAGGTTGTCAATAATGGCTGCCTCAATTAATTCAGGAGTTAGCTGGTTGTTTTTTGCCATTATTCTTGTGTCCGCGAAGTTTGGAGGGCGGCACCTGCAGGATGAGCAGTCATGACGGTGGATGGCCAAAGCCCAGGTTTTTCATCTCTCGGGTTGGGATTATGCTCCTGCAGTCTTTTTCCGACACATACTCTTTTCCGAAAAATAAAAGGTTAGGTTTGGCTTATGGGGCTTTAACATCCCAAAGCGACTTAGGCCATGACGGAAGCTATAGTGAGGGGCTCCGGAAATTAGGACCACTTAGGGTTCTTTAACGTGCACTGACATCACACAGTAAGTACATGAGCCTGTAGAAGTTCACCTCCATCGAAATTCGACCACAGCAGCTGTGACCGAACCCTCGTCTTTCAGGTCAGCAGCAGAGTGCCATAACCACTCAGCCACTGTGGCGGCAAATAGGGGGATAGAGCATATACGACTCCCATTACGTATGAGACAACGGGACCTCATGCCTTATTATGCATTCTTGCATTCGTTAAGCTGGTTTGTTGATGCATCTACAAAGCCTGGAAAGGCGGTGAGGAGCAGAAAATATAAGGTCAACTCCTGCTCTTTTTCAAATTCTTTTTAGATTGTGCAAAACCTTATGGACACAGGGTATGATGGCCAGCTTTTTTTGTTGCAATCATTTGCATTCGACGAAGCGCGCTTTTTGCCTTGCAAATTATTTAACATCTTCTTGGCTATCAAGGAGAGAAGCACTGGTGGGTACCGAGAAAGCAACCTTCTCTGAACTTGATTCTGGAGGCTAGTCTTGAGGAAGTGCCCACCGGACTTTGTTAGCATGTTGTAACATCTTCTTGGCTATCAAGGAGAGAAGCACTGGTGGGTACTGAGAAAGCAGCCTTCTCTGAGCTTGATTCTGGAGGCTAGTCTCGAGGAAGTGCCCACAGGACTTTGTTAGCACGTTGCTGGTACACATGCACGTCACCGCCTTACTGCTATGACCAAAGGTGCTGATCAACTGCTTCAAAAATAAAGTTGATAGATCAGAGCGGTGCATCTCGTTCTCGTCTTTGTGCCTTCGTCTGCAAGCGCTGTGGATTCCATGATGACCGAAAGAAACCAACTGGCCCAGCAACAGACTCTGCTCAATTCTGAAATGAATTGCAAATGCTCAGGGCCCCCTACTAAATTTCATTAGGACTTAGCCCACTTAAGTAAGCTGAGACCAAATTAGAAATTAGCAGTGTTTTTGTTAAATATGAATACCTTTCATAGTTTGGCTGCCTGCAGGCAAGGAAGTGATGACAACACGCAATCCTACTCCAGCTTTATGAAAGGCATTTATGATGTGCGCTGCATGCTACATGCGCTTCTACTGTTATCACAGCTGCCGCCTAGCAGTGGCCACTACTATATTACATCTGAATGAGCCTCCTTCTTGCAATAATTTGAGACACTTCAATATTTCAATATGGTTAGTTGTTACTAACCATATTGAAACACTCAAGTGTCTCATATTATTATCTCACCAGACGTGTGCACTAAACCTTCATCACAACCTCCCCCTGTTCGAACAAAACAAGATCAAGATTTATTTGAATTTAGCTCAACTGCATAGATTCACATGATCAGTTACAAAGAAGTAGCATATAGCACTAAACCTCGTTCAATCGAAATTCCAGAGGCCAGAAAGTACTGACACTCACCTGCCCTTTTGCTGCGGATGTTCTGTGTAGGTGAGTTTCTCCACTATAGAAATCTCGTTACAGAAGGTCAACTGAAAGAAATTTAAGATAGCAGCATTGAAAACAACATCCAAGTGAAACTGTGCCAGTACATCTAAATACACCATAGACACCAAACTTTTGCTTTCGTGTTTGCTCTCATTAAATGATGCGTTAAGACATTAGCATACGTGGATCACCCTGTGGCATTCCCCTACTGCTCCAAAATAATACCTAATTTACTTTCTTCTTGATGCTGTTTTGGTTTTAGTTTTAGCACCCGAACAATTGGTGTGACATGTAAGGAGTGTTTAGGTCATATGAAGCATAAAAAAACTGCAGTATAAGTGCCAGTACGCAGTTTCAATTCACTACAGTACTTAAGCTAGCCTTCTTCAAAGAGTTATAATTAAAAAAAAATGATATATCAGCGTTTATATTGCAGCTTTTTCCATGGCTAACATGACCTAAACGCTCCTTACACCTCAAAGCCATCGTTCAGCTGATGGAACCAAAACCAAAACAGCATGAGAGAAGAAATTCAATTATACAAATTATTTAGCAGTCGTAGGCGAATATACTACATGGTGGTCAAAGAAGAAAACATGCAACTAAAATGAGGTGCCTATAATCCTTTAAGAATGCTTGCAACGTGAAATAAAAAATAAATCTGGACAGATACAATCACAATACCATCATCCAGATGTTGTCTTCCAATGACTTGCAAGGAGATTGTGACACAATTACAGTATAGTCTATAACTACGGTGAATTCCACTGGCTGATCTGAAGAGGGACATTAAACCTTTTATAAAGAAAGTGGTCTGGAGTGGAATATTGAATCCTTCATAAAGAAACACAGTTGTTGCACCCTTTGGCCTGCCACAATTTTCAGGGGCTTATGGCCAATAATAATCAACACACAACCTCAGGAATGAATACACGAACTCCTATGCATGGCTAAAGCCTACTCTATACTCTGGCAGAAAATTTTAAACTCCGCAAACTGAAAACAAAGAATTTGCAATATTCCACGGGAAGTCTTTCACGCAGCAGCAGCCACTGTGCTCTCGTTTTGCTACTTCGTGTTACGCACTGCCAAGTACTGCACCAGTTCAGTTCTTTTGTTTTTGCCCTCCTTACTCCGTCACAGCTCTTTCACGTGTTCTCTTCTTTCTCAATGGCCTGCGTCACCTTCTTTCTACGTTTGTGCAACTCCTCGCCAGTGTGTGCTGCATGTTTCGCTTAGAAGACCCAAAGTCGCCACTAAGTTTCCCCAAAGCCCATATGTCTCACTGAGGGCAGTGTTAGCACATTTAAATGACTCACTAATTCCCGCACAAAGCAAGCTGTTCTTGTCTAATTGACGGTGAAAGTGGTGGTGAAGTGTTTGCAAATAGATTTTGATGCATGACGCCATCAAAAACAGCACCCAATAATGGGAGACATATATCAAAGCACACTGCATGATACTGCAGGCAAGGTACCTTAAAGATGCAAAGATGCTAAATTTTGTGCTCAAACTATGAATAGAACATGCTTCCTGGGTGCACAGTTTGCATCACCCTATTGCAGAGTGCTTGAGCAGTGCGCATTTGACAATAAAAACAAACTAGACAGCTGCCCACAGTTTTTTGGTAAAGTGTTCATACTCAGCTACACTGCAGGTCTACATGGCTCTAATTCCATGCAAGCATTGCCGCTAGATCCTAGTAGCTGCGGCAAAGTGCCGCTTTGCTTGCAGGACAGTGCATCACTAGTGCGCTCAACACAAGGGCGGCGTAGACTGTACACAAGTCAGCCCCTACAAGTAGAAATGGTCGGAGGCATTCAGAATACAGTCAATCCCAGATATACTGAACTCAAAGGGGATTGCAAAATAGTTCGATATATCAAATATGGAAACACATAAGCTTATGTGTAACCCAGAGGCGTGAATACAGTGCACCTGCACTAGCAGCGCGTTTCTTGCAGCGACATGCTGCTCGCTGGCATAATGGCAGCACGCCGCTCGCTGGGTTTTGCTAGGCATAGCTCACTTTACATCTATGCTACAGCGGACAAGTTTTGGAAGAAGACACCACTGATCATAAATAGTCTAATTCTGTTACTGGTACACGACAGACTCGATATCTCAATTAAAATTAGGGTACAGTTGATTTATGCACTGCCTTCTGCAGCGAAGCAGGCCAGACGATAGCTGTCGCAAGCCTTTGGTCAGCTAGGCTGGCTTCACCGCATGATAACTTGAGCACCAAACGCTGGCATTTCCGCTTGACAGCAGTGTCACGTTGAAAATAAGCACGCCAGACTGCAGACCACCCTCAAGCACACCCCACGTCATGCGGTTTTACAGCATTAGCGCCGCCAGCAGTTATCCACGGCCGCACGGCCATTCAATCTCCGTGCACGAAAAGTGATACCGGGAGGGCAGTTAGGAGAAGCGCCACTTGCAGGGGTGCAGTGCGTGGTTCGAAATAACGAATGTTCCGCTGAACGGGAGTTCCATAAACATGAACAACGCCGCTATACTTTCGCTTGGGATTTCAAGGGGATGTTCCAATAGATATAAGTAATGTTTTGATATATTCGGGATCGACTTTATACTTTGCAGTTTCTGGAAAGTGTCAGAGCTAAGCACATGACAACATTTTTTTTTTTAAACAAATGACTGACAATTTTGAAAAAGCATGTCTAAAGGTATGCCAGTCATGCACAATGCTGCAAGTGCTTAATTTACACATGGCCTGCTAAGCTGAAATGAATGGAGAACACCCACTGCTAGTGATAACATTCTGCATGCAAGCTACAGAAGGTATATGGGTTGTCATGGCACCCTCATTTGTTGTTTTTGAATGCTGTACCCTCCATCTACCTCTTGAGTGCAAGGTGTAAATTCAGTCCAACCATACACTGCATTGCTGCAATGCTATTTAGAGCACTGGTTGTACTTGCTCTATGAGGAAAGTCAACACTGCTCTCTGCAGAGCCATTACCAGAAAAGGCAGATGGATTCTAAACGAAGTCTGCTGGGCAACCACGGATGTTTTATGTGCAATGTAACCTCCACGAGGTTATAAAACCCAATATAAAATGAATCTATACTTTCAGATTATCTTTTTATCTTTCAATGATGTCAAATACGCATATTTACCCCAAAACAGAGCTTTGTTAAGCAAGAAAATAGTGTAGCTACCCGCCACTCACCATCTAGGCTTTGGCACCATAAATGATGACTACAGTAAAACCTTGTTAGCTCAAACTTCTAAGAAGTAGAAAAAACGTCCGAATAATTCGAATGTCGAGCTATCAAATGGCCCCTCAAAACTGCTAAAAACCGTTCGTGTCAAAGCAAAATTTATTTGGTGGGAACCTGGGCAACTGTTGTCCTTTTAAGATGAAAACTGCACGAGAAAAGCGATTTCTTGCAGTTATGTCAAATATTTTAATTTGCACACGCTACTGGGAGTGACGGAAGCAGAACTGCTCCACAATGATAACGGTCTCCGCGGCTACTTTCAGTGTCCAAAACAGAAGCGCTGGAGCTTCTTCGCATGTGGCGTCGCATGTGTGGAGGCTTCACCGCACAAACGGCGAACAGCACGTGACGAGCGCGGAGTTTCGGCGTGCTGGAAGAACGGAAATATGCTGCGGACGGAAACGAGGGAAGCGCGCATTGGTGCCAGAGTGGCAAGACGGCTTTGAAAAACAAACAAAAAAAGATCAGCAACAAGACAATCAAAATGCCAAACAGTGCTCGGCTCTGCTGGCTCACTAATGCGCAGCAGGAAGATGCCATCACCACGGGCTAGCGGCAAAGTTTCGAAAACGAAAACTATGCGGCTGGACTCTCTCGGCCCATCAACAGGAAACAGCCACCCATCAACACGCCTGCCTTTGCGTGCACATCAGAGGGGCGCGGGAGACAGTGCAATATGCCAATCAGGCCTGTGGACGAATATCTGGACGATTGCCTGCAAAAAATGTTATATCTTGATGACATGGTGCCCCTTCAGGGGCGAGCCCGCGACGTCGGGGACGACTTCCGACGCCATAGATAGACTTGCATGGTTGTTAGGCGGGCCTCCGGTGGCAGTCCAAATCAACAAGGGCCGAATTAACTGGATTTTACTGTATTTTTAAAGGGGGCTCTGAAAGGGGCTCTCAATAAAATTGCAGTATGCCTGGGATGTTCAAGGACGCTGCTCCATGAATGTCTTCCAGCAATAATTTTTTAATGCGCTTTGTACGAGCTGAATTGTCTGTCAAAATTTGAATTTCTGTGTCTTAACGCCTTTCCCTCTACTCTCGTCACTTTTTGCATGCTGAAAGGTCGGCACTCCTCCACCAACCCCACCACTGACGTGCGTGGGAATTCCCCGGGGAAGGGGATGCAGGGTGGTGGAGGTTATTCACCCACAGGAGCGACATGGCTGACTGGCAGCAGCCATGGTAGCTGTGCAATGTCTGAAAGAATTTAATAGTCATCTCTTAACCGGCATACGCAGGAGCGTGAAACGAAGGAGGACGTGAGCATGAAATAGTGGCCAGAAAGGGCTCGCCAACTTATGCATGTGATTTTGGGTACTCTGCTGTGTGTAGGAGTGTATTATTTGGCTCAGGTGTTCATGACAATACAATGTAATGATTAAACGAGTTTATGCGCTCTCCTTGAAGACAAATTCATTGGCTGACCTCAATACAATGTAATGATTAAGCGAGTTTATGCATTCTCCTTGAAGACAAGTTCATTGGCTGACCTTCATAAATTGTTTCTAAGACAACAACCAAAACATGACAAAACAAGGTATACCGTATGAACGCATGTAAGGGCTGCACTTTTTTTTCCAGACTTGAGGGCCAACATTCGAGATGCGGCCCATACATGCAATTTGCGAAAAAAAAAAATTTTTTAAGTAAAAATACACTAATCAGGAAATCAGCAGCATTTATTTTACGTTTTACGACCTCGCAGTGTATTCAGACTCCGATCTGGTGCTGTGCTCTGGTGCACGCTCATCCCAAAAGAAGTCTCGCAGTATTTCCGCTGTCAACACATCGCCGTAGTTCCGCGCTTCCATCACATAGCAGAGTTAGCTCTTCTTCCAGTTCAAGAAACTTGCACGGCTTGCCTCAGAAAGCGCGCTTTTTACAGCTTGTGTTCCTCAATGCATCCTTTTGGTTGACCATCGTCAGACGCACTTCTCGGTGACGTCGAATTTCCTACCCGCCGCATGCTTGCCATTTTCGACAGCAAACTCCCAGCCATGTAGCTACTAAGGTGCTTGTCCATTGTGCTAAAACTGCAACGCTTGGCGGCAGCAAGCGAAAGCCGCAATTATGGTGAAGCAACACACTACGACAACTCCTGTGCCTTTGACAGCTGGAGCTGGTGATACTGATGTCGATAGCGGGAGCTGATGATGATGATAATGCGACGCCATCCTGGGGCACCATCTGGGGGTGGCACCTGGAAGCTCCTGTGTGGGTGTGTGGCCTCTGCGATCTACTGCGCAGTTGCTCACAGCCGGAGTGGATCGCGGAGGCCACGGTGCATGCATTTTGAAGGCTATTCCCGCGTGGGTCGTGGAAAGTTTGGGTGCGGCCCTTACACGGATATTATTTTTTGGTAATATTTCCTTGGGGAAAATGGGGTCCGGCCCATACACGGGTGCGGCCCTTATGTGTGTTTATATGGTACTTTGTGGCTTGGATTTTTCCAGTGTGGTGGAAGAATACTCGACAGCACAAACAGCAAAAAGAAAAAAAAGGAATAGACAGCACAAAAGCAAAAGGGTTGCAGTGGTGTTGCGTGCAGCTGGCCCAAACATGATGCTCATGCTTTTATGCCACAAGTTCGAATGCTTCAGCACAAAAGAATAATTTGTTCAATAGAACTTCTCCACTGAAAAAGAAAAATGAACTGAGAACAGTAAGTAGTTTTCCACACCAAACAAGTGCAAAAATTTTGAGGGGATCAATTATTCGACTGCACTATAAAAATAAAATGACCAGGAGTTGAGTTTATGGTTCTTTAAATGATGTTAAAGGTGATAATCTGTTGAGTAAAACTGATTAAAAAAGAAATTAAAATATTGCTACAGGCATTCTGAAACGTGTGAACAAACGAGCACGTGGCAACGCTCTTCGAAGCACCAGTGTATCTGTCACGGCCCAGCATCAAAATGAAGTGGCAGATGACACAAAACACCACCTCAAGGTGGCCACCCTTGTGCCACTTTGCATCGAACTGTGGCTGGGTCGGATGCACTGGCGCTCTAACAGCGAGGCCACATGCTCACATGTTCACCTTAAAAGTGGACGACCCCGTACATATGGCTACAGGCACTATGACTAACACAGACCAAGCACACGAGTCTTGAAGCCATCTGCTCTACTCTAAACTGCACAGGGCACAGGTAAGGAAAGCTTAGCCCAAAACCAGAGCCTACATTTGAGGCCAGTGAATGTAGGCGTTCAGGCAAAGCTAAACTTACTTTCACCTGTGGTTCTTGGAATGTTATTTCCTCTCACCCCTCTGCATCACAGTACACTTGAGGTGCACGCATCTAAAACAATCTCAGAAGGAAATGCTCCACTGCATGTGTTACAATGAAAACAAAGCATAAACGAAATACCACTTATGTTAGCACAAAAATGGGACGGCTTTGATGTGAACAGGTTAAGAATGGCCTGATTAGTTTCTAATCAGTATGCAATGAGCGCTTTTCCTTACTAAACTTAGGCTGTGGCATCATTGCGCCTATGCGAGTCAGCACCTGTCACGGAAGCCGAACGTCCTCTGATAATTTCTGCATGCCCACTGGCTGTGTATGCACACCGGGTCCACCATGTGTAGCGCACATGCCAATTATCTGGCAGGTACAGATCTGGACGCTCCACTCACGCCTACTCGCGTCCTGCGCCGCGAGCATTTGCAGACCGGTTCCAGCAAACGCATGGGCATGCACGCTTCGCAAGTGTCTGTAGTTGGAGCTTTAGTGATCTTCCGTCGTTGGATGCGCTGTCTTTCGATAGGCCCTTGTCAGAGGTCTTTCCAGAGAAACAAGTCTTTGGTACCATCAAGCGCGTTCGATATCTCGAATTTCTTAAAATCACCAGCAGCGAGCTCCTCTCCTCAGGAATGCTGGCCCAAGCCTCCATGATTCAAATGCACACCATGGATAGAGAGACCAGTGTCCGACAGCAGTAACTGCAGGCTCTCCACACCTCATCCAGACTGTGCAGCAGCACTTGATGCGGTACCTATGTTTTCAGCAGCTGCGATTAGTACTTTCCTTTTAAAAGCAGCAGAGTACTGCTCTCGCGGTCCCGATACCATGGGAGGCTTTATGTCCCAATACCATGGTCCCGATACCCGATACCGACCTACGCCACCACTAGATAGCACCTCCCATCACTTACAATAACAAAACCGGAACTGTGGATTCTGACCGAAAATTGCTTGCAGCGACATACAATACGAGGTGGAAATTTGACATGCTAAAATCTGGAAAAAAACCTTGTACAATACACGGGTTTTATGGCACTTAAATTTGTAAGGGCCTCCCTGGCATCCTTCGCAGTGCAACACGCTAGAGGCAGAGCTCTACGCTACTGCGTCACACTGCTCAAAAGCGGCAGCATCACGTATGAGAAGGCTTCACTGCACGAACAGCAAACGGCACGTAACGTGTGTGCAGTTTCGGCACACTGGAAGAACGGAATAACCATGCGGATGGAAACGCTCAGGGGGTGCAAGTGGCGAGAACAACAGAGATAGAAAAGACCAGCGAAACGCCAATCAGTGCCCAAAACAAAACGCAGTTTAGCTCAGTTGGCTGGCTGATGCGGAGTGGCGCGAAGCTCCAAAATGTGAAACTGAAACTACGAGGTCCAACTGTTCCTGGAAACTGGGCCGTCCATTTGTCGTCCCACTTGCCACTGCATGCACATCAGAGATGTGCCAGTGACTCTGCAGCATGGGATTCAGGTTTGAATGGGACTACCTGGACATTCACTTGATGCGCCAGTTAGACCTGGACACGGCCTCCATTTGGGAGCCCGTTCAAATTAAATGGTGTGAGAGCCAAAGTGCCCAAATTAGTGAGTGTACAGCACCACAGACCTCCATAGTCATTGGCTGGTACCACAGCGGAAGTTCAAATTAACGGGGTATAATTACCAAGCCTTTACTGTGCAGTGTGTCGACCAATAAGTGAGTAAATACTATACAAGGTGTAGTGCTAATAAAAGCTACCCACAGCCTACTTAGCCTGATCACTTAATAGCAAACAATACTTTAGGTTTTCAATTTCGGTATAGCCTTTGAAGTCACCCATTACCACCCATGTCTGCATTACAAGTTCTTATGTATAAAGTGACAAGGTGCACCAACCACTTCTTGCCCCTGTACTGCCATTTCACAGATTAATACCCCTGCCACACGGCAAATTTAATGTCATTCCCATCGAATGACATTCGCAACTAATGCCATTAATCTACACGGGAACATTTAATGTCATTAGCTTGGTATGACATTCGCCATCGAATGAGTTTGGGGAACTCATTCGCATTCGATCTCGAACCGAATGTGTACTCTGGACACCAGATATGCACCAGAAACAAGCAACACAGAAAAAAGCATGCGCACTGCTAAAGTTAGAAATTGTATCTTTTTAGTTCTGCTAGCGAAATATCAATTTTGGTGCGAACCTCTTGACGCTAGAAGCTGTCGTGGATAGCTGTTACTTTCGGCCCCAGCAGCAGCCAATGGCAGCGGCCAACCGTGAAGCAGGACCTTTCCCGCGACCGTCGATCATTTTGGGTTGCTGTTTCTTGCTGGTTGGCGTTCCATGTTCGTTTAGCTCGCAAGTACTTAAAGATGTAACTGAGCACTTCATGTTTTCGAAGTCATTTCCATGCTCCGTGCGCCGCCGTATCAGCCATTTTGTTTGTTTACATTTATCGGATTTGTGGTTGACTTTTTACTTGGCATTTTATGGCTAAAGTGCTGGAGAATTGCCGGAAATAATATTTTAAGCTTATATTATTGTACAGAGATGCTCTCACCCACATTAGAAACACTACATAACAATTTCAAACATCTTTTATGTGCGCTGATGTCTTTCAATTGTACTATTTTTTTTTCACTGAGCGTCACTGCCATCATTTTCGAATGACATTATTTTTTACCGTGCAGCACTGAAAGAGACCGAATGACATTCGATGCATCAAATGACATTTGGTTGGAATGACATTAAATTTGCCGTGTGGGAGGGGTATAAGAATGCTGCTATTGCTGAAATTGGCATAACACAATAATTAAAATCTATGAGCAATAACCCTTAGTGTTCCTTTAAGCACTTCACATGAAACGGTGCCCACTGGGGCGCACTCCTGTACCAACTCGAATGTTGCAGTGAGGTGCACAAGATAAAAAGTAAATGACCGCACTCACGTTTCTCGACATCATAGTCATGGTACGTCTTGCGGGATCCACCACGGAGTGCTCGCTAGCATAGCAGGTTCGGTCGGCGCCTAATATCTGCACACACGTTGTTACAAATTGCTTAAAACACGTACTGTGCCACCACTGCAAAGGACTGCATGTAAGAATCCATGTCGGAAAAACCTGTCCCTTTATATATGTAATTTCCTAATATTTAACACAGCGTGAATACAAAGTTTCTTTTGGTTGTCCTATTTTTACTGAACAGCTGCACCACCCAAGGAAATCTGTCAAGCAACTGAAAGGAATGACACTAGTAAAACACCCTATATCTTCTTTATACAGCGGAGACCATTTATAACGCAACTGCTTATAGTGCAGGACCGGATATAATGCGGTTCTTGCCGGCCACTAGTTTGCCTCCCAAAGGACTCAATGTAAAGTCAGAGCGCTTAATATGCGGTAGCGCAAAGTGAAATACCCGTTATAATGGGGTTCTGAAATCCACTCAGTGACCTCGGAGAACAGCGAGTGTGGTTCCCTGCGCGGCACCTGGCTTCTGAGGCATGCTGCCACTTGCTCCGCTAAACAAACAACAAAAAATTACATGGTGGTTGATGGTGCCTCAAAAAACGGTGTTCTGAGTACAGGCCCAGTTCTATGAAGGCGGTCACACTGTGCACAGTATACCATGCCTAATCCAAGCATGCAGTGAAGTTAGTGCGTTGGTTTTTGTTCAGTGATAAATAAAGCATGTTTGCAAGGGAAGCTACCCACGTGGCGTGCACTTTGACATGAAAAAAAACAATGTTTTAGTTATAGTACAGTATCGCTTATAGTGCGGGTTTTTGCGGCCCCTGCGACATTCCTTATAAACGGTCTACACTGTTGCATCTCTAGCATTTGCCAGCATGGAACTCAAACATATTCATGGCTCGACCTCCTGATCCCACCAGAAAATACAATAATGAAGAATGAACAAGAGCAATCTGATGCAAGCTTGTACCAAATTGTGAAAAAATAATATGTGACCGCACTACAGCAAAAAGCAGTGCCTGTTTCACTCATCCAAGTTTCAGAACAACCTGCATCTGCAAACAACTCGTTACAGAATGCAGGTCTATCTGATGACAAGCAGCATTTGTTGAGCTGAGACCTGTGCAGCTCAGTGGCTGTAAGCTGTCTTGGGAATGTTCAGCGAGCACTAAATATGCCTTTGACTGTTGAGTAAGCAACACCCATAACATAATGCACAACGTAGTAATCCCGAAAACTAAAGTTGCACATGAAATGCTAAAGCTGGGTGCTATAGTCTGTCTGCCAACCACACACAAACAAAAAACTTCTTGTACACTTTAGCCTACAAGACATGAACATGTGCTAGAGTGCTGCTACAATGACTACTCTATAGAAAGTGCCGCCTCAGCTATTATGATTATTCTTATGCCACACGACTGCTGCTATAATCTCTGCTACCACTGCTACCGCAAAACAATATGCTCTGCCTGTTGTGTATGGTTCACTGCAAACTACATTCACTCATTTTCCTCTCCTTGTTTCAGTAACACAAGGAAGGGGCTCACATTGCTTTGTTTACAAGCGATGTGCATTTACCAGTGGGGCATGCCAACTTCCAAGCACTCGCACATACACAGAGCCCCTCCTGTCACAACACTTCATGGCTGTATGATTGCCTCTGTTCATCAACTGTGCTCCCTGCTGCAAAGCACTTCATACTTGTGTTTGAGCGGTGAGCTGCCTTCTTCTAACCCTCACAGACTTAAAACACCGGCAGATTGCAGATGCTGATTAAAAGGACACGTAACGGAAAAGGATCTGACAAAAAGGACACGGCAGCCACAAAGCAGCAACATTAAAAACAGATAATTCCACTCTTACCAACACCCAGATAGTGTCACATGCCTAGTAGCATGCTGGTAGCATTTGGCAGCCAGAGAAGAAAACGCCAGCAAGAGAGGAAAACATGCTATTCCTATGGCTGCTCCTCCAAATGGGCACATGCTTCCTTCCCGTGGTTACGCCACGGGCTTGCAAGGCAACCATGTGAACTAATGTCACCATCCTCATCGGTGTGTTGTACACAGATGACCACTTTGGTGGTGGCTCGAAAGTACCAACGAGGAGGGCACCATGACTTTGTTTCACCTGCTCAAAATTGCCAAGGGGAAGGACAGCCACTGAAATGAGCGCGTAGGTGATCTCCTCACAAAATTACTGATGAAGCAAGCATCCTGTGCTCAATTTTTCTTGTTCGCTTAGTGCTTACCACCTGCACAATATAAGTCAAGGCACTGCCATTACAACCACACATGTCGGCACCTACATTTTTGTAGACTTTACCCAGCAGCCTGAGCGTGCCTATAGCAGTTTCCTCTCATACATGTTCTTGTTCCATGTTCGCAGCAAAGGAGCAGTGGTGGGTGTGCACGTCATGCCTGGTGCTGTTAACTCTTGCACCACCTTCCATTCATGCCCTGTCAGCTGTGAGTGAACTATCTCTTGGAACATAGAGGAAGTGCCAACTTTGCTATATTTTTTTTTTCATGCCCCCACAAAGTTTTCTCCAAAAATGGCATGAGGAAGTGCAGAAGTTAGCCCTTGTAACAAATTGGTGCATTCGGTGCAGAAATTTAATCGCAGCCGAGACAACTTTGAGCCCGGCCAAAAAAAAAAAAAACGTTATTAAGGTATGCTGCTGAGCCAGTGTGTTTATACTAGCCTACATAAAACAGCAAATAGATACGACACAATAGCGACACAGACAAAATCCATGGTTACCTTCGGCACTTTTCAGAATAAGCCTCACGCCACTGCATGCATTACTGCTACAGGGTCTGGCTCGACTTTCGTGCAGTTGCAGCTAAACTGACAAATTCAAATATATCTGCAGCAGTGGCACACACATTAATGAGTGCTTACTCTCTGCGCCCATGTTGGAAGTCCCCATGCAGTGCTGATCAGACGATGGCTCTTGAGGACACCGTTGTGCACCTTTCTGTCCACCACATCAATGCCGACAACAGCAGGGTTCATTGGGTTGGGGTACTTCCGCCATGCAGCTTGGGCCACAGTCTCCCATGGATGGCTGTGTAATGCATCAGAAAATCCCCATGAAAACAATAACGCCTTTCCCAGATGACTTCAGAAGCAGCTGTTAAAGAATCTGTTGTAATTAAGAGTATTAACAACAAAACTAAAACAATAATAGCACATAATACTCGCTTGGACATAAAAAAGGATCTTTTTACTTGCAGCTTTCTCCTGGGTCGGAAATAAAACGCAACAATGTGTTGGCATGCAATGAACAAATAGCCATGACACAAACATGGACACTTTAAAACTGAACACTTCAATATCACACAGATGATAAAGTTATATGAGTAGATTGAAGTAACAACTATGCAGTGTTTCACCTTCACACGGCCTTCGTATACTGTCATATGCTGCAATGGCTCCATAACTAAGATGTTCCTGGTGCTGAGTACAAGGCTGAGGGTTTGATAATGGGAAATGGAAGTCACATCCAATTTAGGGCAAGAAGTGAAAATGCCCATCTGCTCTTAGTTATTTCCAGCGGTAAAATTTCCCTCAGAGGCTTCCATTGACACATTGCTTTCACACATCCATTGACACAAGGCACATTGTGCAGGTTGGGGATGTAAGAACACTTGGAAAAAGGAAAAAAAGAAAGGCACACAAGTTCCGAAAACATTTTTGCACCTAGTGTCATATAATAAAACATATCTAATGTAATGCTAAATTCTAAGTCATATTACTGCTAGTTTGCTTCCATATTTTACTATTCCTGGTGGGGAAGTTTTTTCAGTGATTAGGGTAACAGCTAATTTCAAGGTAAAAACAAATATCCTCCATGACCACACTCAAAATACCGCATTCTGCCTTTTACCCATCATCATCTCAACCGCAATTAGCGCTTAGCTAAAGAACACGTTACACGGCTGAACTTTGAGCAAGCCCTGCAATATGCACGAAAATTAATCAACTGAGGAAGTTACTGCAATTAATATATAAGGCAAAAACCACCATCACAAAACTAAGTCACAGCGTAGACACGCAGCGGGGGTTACCAAAGCGCGCGATTACAAGCTCTCAGGCTGCTGTCGTCAAACCAAAAGCTGCATAGTCGAGCAAGCGGAACATTTCCAGCGTTATCAACAAGACCGTGACGTCACGCTATGGCGGAAAGTACTGACTACAGTGAAAAGGCCCCCTACCCTTCGGAGAGGCACAAGCAGGCCACCGTGATAACAAATCTTAACCCCAGCGCAAAGAAACATACACTGAAGTCCACCTTGAGCGAACCTATCCAGCAGGACTATCAAAAACACTCGTGTCAACAGGCAACCGAATAGCCACCGCGCAATATATGCATTTACAAGCATCCACCGTCGGAACTGCCATCTTCCATGTTCAGCGTTTCATACTATCAAAACTAGCTCCGGAGCCATAATTCTGAACACGTATATCAGAACTCATCTTTACAAAGTAAAAGAGTAACCCCAAATCTAATGAAAACGGCACTGTCTCCGCACGGAAGTTTGAATGGGCTGCTAATCGATGGCAGCAACTATTGCTAACAGGCAAAGAACACATGGTTTTAACGCTGGACACTAAGCTGATGCCATGCCACTACTCATGAAGAGTGCAGGTTATGATGAAGAACGAACACAGTATTTGTCGGGAAAAACAAGTTGCATCAGGCGCCAAGGTCGAAGCTAGCGCGCACTTACTTGAATGTGTGTTCTGATGTCCAGATTTTCATTTCAAGCGTTCTGTACCACTCGTTGAACTTCACTAATTGTTACGAGAGTCTTAAGGCGCCGAGCTCTCCTTTGGGTGCCACAAATCCAAAGAAAAGCAACGTTTTTGAATGAATCGGGTCGTAAAATTTAGCCTGCCGCTGGCGGCCTCGCCGAGTCTTAGTGGATAAAAAAAGGAAGTTGATGAGAATGCAGTGCGCATGACCAAACAAGTTCTTGACGCAGTTCCGGCTTTTAAACCAGTTTCGGTTTCAGTTTCTGTTTCGTGTATGTGCGTACGCATTTTTATTATTGTTGTCTGTGAATAAATCAGTATGAATTTCATCACAAGCTAACTCTTTACATGCTTTACAATTTAATAATGCAAGCAATGTGCTCTATAATGGTGACTGCACCCATTGTACGGTTTCCTGTGAGCTTGGCCGTCGGACTCCACGAATGGGGGCGTACAGAACGTCTTGCGGCTAACATGTGCTATGAGAAACGGCATCTCAGAAAAAAACTGGAGGAAAACAATCTACAGATGGCTGCATAGAGCCATTTGAAGATGTAGCATTGGCCGTAGAACCGCCGTACGAGCAGTTCCGACCAAAGATCTTTGATCGCACCAGTTGCAAAATTTCATTTAGCCCATGAACTAAAATTTGACCCAGTGATATAAACAAAATTTATTGTATGAAAATTTGGAGATTGCTAAAGATTACTATTTTGACGCGCTATTTAAGATGAACTTCCCGAGGTTGTTCCAGAAAAAAATTGAAAATTGTTTTTTTGGTGGAAAGGAAATGGCGCAGTATATGTCCCACATATCAGCGGACACCTGAACCGCGCCGCAAGGGAAGGGATAAAGGTTTGATTAAGAGAAGAAAGGAAGAAAGAGGTGCCGTAGTGGAGGGCTCCGGAATAATTTCGACCACCTGGGGATCTTTAACGTGCACTTGCATCGCCCAACACTCGGGTGCATTAGCGATTCGCCTCGATCGAAACGCGGCCGTTGCGGTCGGGTTCGAATCCGGGTACTTCGGATCAGTATGCAAGCGCCCTAACCACTGAGCCACCGCGGCGAACGCGGCTTCGGAGGTCCATAAATGGGAAATCACCTCATAAGCGGTGCCACTATCTACTAACCTACAAACCATCTTCGGAGGTTACGGATGGAAGAGTTATCCATGTAAGCGGGTTTTGTTTCGCATCGTAGTCGGACATGGAGGAAGGAAAGAAAAATTCAGGGGGGCACTTTGTTGACCGAAAGTGCGGTAAGGAGAAAGCCTTCAGCGCGGTGTTGCTGCTTGTGTCGCAGATGTGCGGTGAAGATGTTGATTAAAGACTGACTACAAAAAAAGCGTTTAGGCGGCATCCTTCCAGATCGGCGTTCAGGCGGCGTCTGGATTGGGGCGCGACAGCGTGTTGCAGCTTTGCCAAGGGGTCCACGGAACGCTACCGCCTGTTCGGCGCGACGCCTTTCCCGTTGGACAATTTAAAGAAAGAAAATTACGCCTGTCTCACATATCTCGGTGGACACCCGAATCGCACCTTAAGGGAAGGAAAATGAAATGAAAATTAGTTTAATGGAAAGGAAATGACGCCTGTCTCACATATCTTGGTGGACACCCGAACCGCGCCGTAATGGAGGGGAAAGGCTTTCGTTAGTTGCTGCATGTAACGGACGCCGGATAGATCCATGGCCGCGAGTATGAGCCATTAAAGGTTTTCGCCTTAAAAGATTGATGATTATGGATTTTTATGGCGCAAGGGCAGCTATGGCCAAAGAGCGCCATGTCACAAGGTATTTTGTCTTTTTCTCAAGGTGGGGTCAGAGACCCATTTCCCAAGCATTTCACCCTAAATAAGCCGAGCGCCAGACCAGGGGAAAGCTTGTACCCATTGTATCACCGGTGGGTACCCGGCGGCACTGGGGATCGAACCCCGCACCTCCCGCATATGAGGCGGATGCTCAACCACTTGGCCACCGCTGCGGTTTTCGCCTTAAAAGAGGAGAGGCGGTTACATCGCATTTTTTGAAGCCGTCTCCCACCTCCGTACCCCCTACTTGGCCGCCGTCTCAGCGAGCTTGCGCATGCGCAGCAGACAGTGTAGCAGACGGCGCCACTGCGCCCAGTGTTACTATTGGCTGCGCCGTCAGCCAAAAACCCCCAGTAGTCTTTGCGAAAACACATGACTTATGGCACAATTTTTGACGTGCAGCTCGGACAGCGGGGGCCCCTCCTGAGTTTTCCTTCCTCCATGTATTCGGATATATGCTCAATTTCGGACTTCGTAACTTGTAGCTAGGTGGTACGGGGAAGGTACAGACTCCGAAGTGATCCGAAGGCTTGCATATGGTAATAGGAGGTCTCGATTTGGCTGCACTTTCTGCACCAGTTCAGGAAGTGCGGCACTCTCGCACTCGATTTGAAAGTGCCGCTAGTGCCACCTGCACTTCGGCAGTCGATTTGGCCTCGTGCTGCACGAGTTCTGCACTGCTGCACTAGCCTCCCGGCGAGGTCTCTTCGATTTGGCTGCACTTTCTGCACCAGTTCAGGAAGTGCGGCGCTCTCGCACTCGATTTGACAGTGCAGCTAGTGCCACCTGCACTTCGGCACTCGATTTGGCCTCGTTCTGCACGAGTTCTTCTGTACTGCTGCACTAGCCTCCCGGCGAGTTCTCTTCTCGTGCAAGTAGTGCAAGGTGCTTGGCGCGCTCCGTAGCAGACGGCTCCACGGCCGCTTGTTTTGTGAGCGGCGTTGAGAGCATCGTTGAGACGGCCGCGTACCCGTGAAAGACGCGGCATCTGCGCCGTGCCCTACGTGTGTGTATGCGCGAGTGTTTGCGAGTGTGTGCGCGTGTCTGTGTACGCGCGTAAGCGACTGGCTGGCATGGTGCACGTACGTAAGTACGCACTGCGTACGGGTTCTCGTCTTTCTGTCCAGCCTCGCACGTTGCTTACACAATTTCTATTTTGTGTGCAATTATTATTATAGACGCACCACGATGGAGCGCTTCCATAAGAGGAAAATTGTGAGATGTTTGACAACACGTGGGCGATCGTAACGTTCGTGACTCGCTCAGTACCTCCGCTTACGACAGCGACTGGGCTTGAGGTCGCCGTCAGCCCACACCTTCGCCTGCCAGTTAGCCTCTGACAGTCACGTCGCCGTCACCGTCCGCCGAACGTGAACGCGATTGAGTTCAAATATAGATTAGGCAACTCTTGGCGGACAACCGCAGTCACTTTTCGATAGAACGGAAGCAGCCTGAATCGCGTGTATGGACTGTAAAAGATCGTCTCGAGCGGCAGTCTGAATAACCTGTCTAATTAATTGTTGCCTCTTTCAAGTACCCGTTGAATCAGTGACGGTCGACCGGCCTGCGCCACTTTGCACAACGCAACGGAAAGAACGGTGTCAAATGCTTCACCACTTTTGGAACTAACAAATTTCATAGCCGCTCCACGAGATGTGCCACTTGGAGCAAATTCACAGCGTTCAGTGCAGCTAGCACAATCTCGCGCATATGTGGAAACACGCGACAAACATCAGCAGCAGACGAAAGTTTCTGCACTTTTGCACTCGATTTGGCCGCTGCACCGAAAGCAGTAGTGTCGGGCTACACTCGCGCCGCAAGAACTGGCACTACACTGACACGGCACTTTTGTGAACTAGTGCAGAAAGTGCAGCCAAATCGAGGAGACCCCTAGGAGCAGTCTGTAAATCGTGGATAAAAAATGAAATAGCATTCTCGATCAACCACGCCAGTGCGCACCCTGCTGGGACGAGAATGTCAGCAGTGCGCCGAGGTGCCATGCTGACAAGCGTCGCGGGCGCAGCGAACGTGGCTAATCACCCTAACGAAGCAGAGGTCGGAGGCCACAAAAGCGCGCGCTCCATTCCACTGCTGTGGCATTTGGTGCTACTAAAACGTTGGCACAGAGTTTAAAAAAAGGTAAAAAAGAAAGGTGCTTTTTCCGATGGACTGTTGCGCTACGTTGCTCACTCTGCGAGGACACTACAATGCGTGCGGTAACCGTTTCAGCATCTTGCTTTTTTACCTTTTTTTTAAACTGAAACCTAGAGTGTATCCTTCGTCTCCACAGCAATTAACCAGGGTTTGCAAACCTTCCTGGCTATCTGCTAACAGTACAATATATCGTCCGCATACATTAAGCACGGTAGTCGTCGTTCAACGACCCTTCCCCCTAACCTGTACGACATATTATAACCTAAATTACTTCCTTGTAGCATTCGTTCCATATTTATCATATAAAGCATGTGAAATATGGAAAATTCGCAGCGCCATCTCTTGGCGCTCTGAGAACTAGACCCGCCCCGCTGCCCAGCGTTGGGTTAAAATGGCTGCGCCTCGTTTGAAATGTGAAATGCCGATGGTCCGTTACTATAAAACGTTGGCACAATCTCCCCTCCATCCTTCAACAGATGTGCTGTTACCTGATACTCACCAGCTGCTTTCCTCCTTTGCATTGATCCTAGGCTTTCTTTACTTCCTCTTTCGTTACTGGCGGGATGTCCGATTTCTGTGCGCTACTGTCTCTCTCATTTAGTTCCTGATTACATTGGCTACTGTATAGGTTTTTGTATAACTGTTCGGCTACATTAACTATCTTAGCCTTATTGGTAATGACATTGACCTCTTTGTCTCTTAACGCATACATTTTATTTTTGTCTATGCCTAGTTTTCTCTTCATCGCTTTTAGGATATCCATATTCTATCCATATTATCCATATTCTATCCATGTTAAGCTTCCTTATGTCCGTTACCTTCTACAGCATAGCGGTGCTGTTAGAGGAATAAGCGGGTATTAAATGGAACGTCATAGGGCTTAGTGCGGTTAGGAGGACAGATAAAGCGTATACATTGCTATGTGTGGGCACGCACTATGCTATCGTGGATTAGCGTACAGACGCCAAATAGGTGTGGGATTCCTTATCTATTGGGAAATAGTTGGCAACATGGCTTAATAAGAGGTACAAACAAGGTGGTACAGGCTTATGCGCCTTCATCCAGCCTTGATGACCAAATCGTCGAAAGCTTCTATGAAGACGTGGAATCGGCAGTAAGAAAAGTAAAAAACGATGGGTGACTTCAATGCCAAGGTATGAAATAAGCACGCTGGAGACCAGGCAGTAGACGAATATGGCATATGAGCTTAGGAATAGCAGGGGGGGAGTTATTCGCAGAGTTCGCAGATTCGCAGAGAGAAATAATTTACGGATCATGAACACCTTCCGCAAACGAGAGCAGGAAGTGGATGTGGAAGAACCCCAATGGTGAGACTAATGAAATAGACTTCATACTATGCGCTCACTATGGCATCGGGCAGGATTTGTAGGCCCCCTGAAAGGTGCATTGAATTAGTTTAGGCTTGAAGAGGGAACGGGAGAAATTAATGAAGCGGAAGCCCATTGAGTTAGCGATATAGAGAAATTCAGGATATCGTTGCAGAACAGATATTCGTCTTTAACTGAGGACGACGACCTTAATGCTCGAGCTATGAACGATAATCTCACAGTACGTTATGTGCAGCAGAGGTAGGCGGTAGGATGGTTTGACGGAATACCGGCAAGCTGTCTCAGGAGACGAAATATCTGGTTATGAAACGCCAAAGCATGGAAGTATCAAACCCCACAGACAGAACTTGCAGAACTATCAAAGTTAATCAAGAAAGTATTTCATACCAAAAGACAAGTCCGCCAGCGCCACCAGCTATTCTCAGGTCTTGGCGTAGAGCACTCTCCTGAAACCGCGGAGCTACTACGCCTGAAGCGGAATACTGTTCCAAGTGTCCTAGTTGGCACTGACCTTGCACATCAGCGTCCACCGTGCGCATTACTTCGCTGTGTTCGCGGTTTCGTGTCAGCTGAAAGTGGACGCAAAACATGTCCGCAGCCCTTGCGTCGTTCGAGGAAGAGTTAGGGGTAAAAAAAGTTAGGGGTAGAGGATGACGTAAGGTCACTGCGCTCCATATTTGGTTGATGTGGAGTAATTAGTTAATTAGAGTAAAAAAGGTCAACATGCCGTCGAAATAGCCACGGACGTCGACATAGGGGGGGGGGGCGTCAAAATACTATAAAACAAAAAAAAGAGGTGAAAAAGAGCAAACCAGGTTAAAAAAGGGTTCATTATTGCAAAAGTTAAAAAAAAATGATAAGGAATGCAAAAAAAGCTTCGCGTCATCCGGCGACGAGAGGCGACGACTGCGGAAGAGGCGTCAATGCTTTCGCATTCTCCCAATGCGGGTCGCCGCAGTGATCTCTAACGTTCTTGCTTTTGACGGTACAGAGCAGCACAGTAATGACGGGAGTCGGGCTCATTCCCTGTAGACACCACGGCGTCTGATATTCTCTGAGCTTGTTAAGCTGCAAACATAGCCATTACATATGGCAAGAGTGATATGTGCAAAATGTTTATGGTAGTGACTTGTGAGCACTGTCTCGTTTTTAACTTCCCGGAGATGGTCATGCTGCAACGATCTCATTGCACCAGTTGCAGCGGAGAGGCCAACTTTCTGCAAAAATAAAAAGAACTGGCCACTAAATGGCAGGGTGCATCGTGTGTGAGATGGGTACAGTACAAACGTGTGGGTGCCGATGAGCTTGTAATTGTAAATTGATTGTCATATAGTTCTGTGTCTCTCTGATGCAGCAAATTTTCCGCCTGAATAAAAACATGCCGTGGAAGTCCCTGGAAATGGCTTTAGAGTAGCACTTGTAATCGCTAACAGTTGCTTCTAGTCTTCAGCTGCCAGCACGGGCAAGTAGCCTTGACGACAGGTGGAGGAGGAATTTAAATTGCAACTACAATCTGAATTACAATTCATTAACAAAGTACAGCTAGCGTGAGCAAATTATTGGCCTTGAATTCTCAAAGCGCCTGCCCGCCGCTTTGGCTCTGTAGCTTCGGAGTTCGGCTGCTGATCCCAAGGTCGCGGGTTTGATCTTGGAGGCCGTATTTTCCTGGAGGCTAAATGCAAAAATGCCTATGTACTGTATGATGTTAGCGCACGTCAAAGAACCCCAGGTTGGCTAAATTAATCTGCAGCCCTCCTTTACGGTGTCCCTCATAGCCCAAGTGTCGCTTTTCAGGATGTTAAACACCGCAATTTAAATTTTGTTCTCAAAGCATCTTAACGTTTGCGGAACATCGCACCCGTGACTTTGGCAATAATTATGGCTGAGCGTACATAGGCAGGACCTCCGCCAATCATGTAATTTTTCAAAGCTCGAGCAACTTTCAGGTTTCATCTGCTGATTTGCCGACGCCAGTGGCAGTTATATAAACATGGTGACGTGCCATTGGGTGTAGGTAATCCTGCTAAGGTGTCGGCAATCCTGCTCTCTGTTTGCACTTCAGTTGTCGTGGTGGCTAAGTTATGGCGCTCGGCTGCTGGCCCGAAAGACGCCGGTTCGATCCCGGCCGCAGTGGTCGAATTTCGATGGAGGCGAAATTCTAGAGGCTCGTGCACTGTGCGATGTCAGGGCACGCTAAATAACGCCAGGTGGTCGATACTTCCGGAGCCCTCCACTACGGCGTCTCTCATAGCCTGAGTCGCTTTGGGACGTTAAACCCCCATAAACCAAACCATCTATTTTCACTTCTTGTAAAGCCTGGTAAGCCTGCATAATGTAATGTTGCCCTACATTTTATCAAGCATTCTAAGAAGTACGTGGTTGGCGTATTAATTGGCTAGGAGCCCCATGGGGCCGAAATTCGTCGTCGTTCATGTAATTCGTTTATTGGTTCGAAAGAGCTGACGTTGCCGCACCGCAGCATCCCAGTGGCTGGGACGTCACCAGGCCGGAAGTCACTTCACTTCCGGCAAAGTACATAGACAGCTGCTAATGCTATCGCATTGCTAACACAATGAAATTAGGTGTGTCTGTGAATTTTTTACTCTTGTTTCAGTCAACTGGAAATGGTGGGGATGCTACGGCTTATAATAAACTGCACATCTCCAACCAAAATTTTAACTTTAACCCAACATTTCGAAGCCCACTCGGCTACTTCATCAGGGGTGGCTGAGGGCAGTAGATAGCGTCTTTTAAGTATGGAAGGGAAAGGGGGGGGAGGTGATAAGAACGACAGCTGTGTCGCGAAAGGCGCGGGGGAGGGGGTTTAGGCTGTTAGTCACGCTGGCGCACTGCACGGAGGTGCTGAATGGCGACTTTTTTTCGTTCCGTTGAAGAGCGAAGTCCCTGGGATCAGTGGTGAAGACGCTGTTCAGAAGAGTTGAGACACACTGCAGCACAGAACTTGACAGAAAAAAAGAACAACGCACGATATTCAAAGAACTCGTCATGAACGGCTACCCAAAAGACTTTATTAAAAAAAACCATTCGACGTCAAAAACACAACATTCGTCAAGAAATCAACGCACAAAGACCAACGCCGCCACCAAAATACGTCACTTTACCTTATGTCAAAGATGTCAACGAAACGATCGCCCGAATCCTGCAAAAATCGGGTGTCCAGGTTGCGCACAAGCCCACAAACACTGTTGCGTCTTGCCTACCTGTTCAATACCGGCCGCCGAGAGAAAGATCTCAAGGCATTGTCTACCAAATACCATGCGCCGACTGCGACGCAAGCTACATCGGCGAATCCAAAAATTTCAAAGAAAGAATTCGGCAACATAAGAACGATGTCCGCAAATTCGCAAGAGAGCGCAATCCAGTAGCCGAACATTCCGAGGACTCCGACCATAGAATCAACTTTGAAGGAACCCGCATCCTCGGAACCGAAACAAATTACCACAAGAGGCTCCTTCTGGAATCCTGGCATATCCAAACCACCCCGAACGATATCAACCACACAAAAGGAAACCTGCCCCCAGTATATGCCCAGGGACTTTGCTCTTCAATGCAACGAAAAAAGGTCGCCATTCAGCACCTCCCTGCAGTGCGCCAGCGTGACTAACAGCCTAAACCCCCCTCCCCCGCGCCTTTCGCGACACAGCTGTCGTTCTTTTCACCCCCCCCCCTCCCCCCCTTCCATACTCAAACCCAACAAGACAGGCAAATGTGTCAAAATGTTTAGTTTTCGATGCTGTGGTTGAAACCAGGAAATCAGCAGCTTACAATAAAACGGTATTGGAAGACGTGTTAAACAGGGGGCGCGAGCCATCCACGAATCATTCTGCCGATTCGAGTCTTGAAATGCTGTCTCTGTAGCTTCCAGACTTAGGTGTCAACAAATTGTAATTATGCCAGAAATTCCTTTATTAACTAGTACAGATGAAATTTTAGGTGCCGGTTCACGTTTTCGGCACATTCCGGCAGCAGCGATGACCCGGGCAGCTGTCAGCGTGCTTCATTTTATTAACCGTTGACTAGACGAAAAAAAATGACCTACGCAAAGTGCTTATTTAAAGTGCAAGAAGTGGCCATATTTTGCGCCCGCCGTCTGCTACGCTAGCGATAGCTACCGGCACTGCTCTCCGGCCCACCGCCGATTTTCTTAGTGCATGTAAGGCCGCGCTTCATCAACGCGTAATTTTTTTTTATTCCCTTAGCTTGCGGTCACTGCGGCCTCCGGTCTACGTGGAGAGCTCTCAGTGAAGCTCCGAGCTCCCCTCTTACAAAGGGGCACCACGTGCTCGTTGTGTGCGCCTGGCATGCTTTCTTGGTGCGCTTAACAAAGCCACGTGTCTTCGGCCGTCACAGCAGTGCTGTCAAGCAGCCAGTGCCGCCTTTGCCACTGCTTGCGGGGGGGGGGGGGGGGGGGAGCAGCTATGTAATCTACATCCACTGTGACATCGACTATGTCAATGGTCGGCTAGAAATGCGAAAAACGCAAACTTACTACACATATATATATATCAGATGATAGTGCTCTACATCCTGCAGGATCGACACTTCTTTACTTTGTGTATTCCTCTCAGAGAAGCATAGCTCTAAGCATACAAAAAGACGATGGGTTTCTTCCTAAGTATCTTCCACAGGACTTTCATTTCAGGAATTTCATGAAGACACCAATTACATGAATTATTTTGGTCGTATTTCTCTTCTCGTAAATACTTAACTATAGAAAGGCCGCCGCGGTGGCTCAGTGGTTATGGTGCTCAGCTGCTGACCCAAATGACTCGTGTTCGATCCTGGTTGCGGCGGTCGCATTTCGATGAAGGCAAAATTCTAGAGGCCCGCGTACTGCGCGATGTCAGTGCACGTTAAAGAACTCCAAGTGGTTGCAATTATCTGGAACCTCCTACTATGGCGTCCCTTATAGTCTTCGTTGCATTGGGACGATAAACCTAATTAAAATCAAGAGATTAATTCCCGAAATTAAGGGTTTAGTGATGTTGTGAAATCCAAGAAATATATATATAGAAAGAAATTTGAACCACTCTCTTTTTATCTTTTTATTCGTCTAGAACCGGATTTGAGATCTCATAAATGCAACACATAAAGATACAAAATATTAAACCACTGAAGGAAATAAAATGATGCAAATAAATACACAAAAACTTACGTGAAACAATGTGAAAACGACATAAGCACTCTCAGAAGAACGACGTCGCTCCCACTGCATACACACACGCACGAAAAAAAAAAATTAGAAACAAAATTGACACGCTGAACCACAGATGAGCATAACAAACGAAGACTTAAACTTCAGATGCTAGCTCCAAGAACTTCACCGTAGACCATTTCCTGTGACTGACTGAACGCATTCCTTTGCTCTACATAAAGACATAAAGCAGCTCCTACCAATGATGTCACGTTCGAAACACTCCAGTCAATGTAAACCCTTTCCCAGTTCACTCTCATGAATTTAATTCCACAGTGCACTCCTTTCCAGCATACCCTCTGTGCATGAGCTAGCATGCACGATGTCCAAGAAAAGCGTTTAAATATATTCGGTACCTTGACTGCAGTGTTTTTATAGCTGTTATGACATTGGGTAAACACAGCAGTAGTTAGAGCATCCGTAATTATCCAAGTTTGTTTTCGCCTTCGGACGAAGCACCTCACCGCTCGCCTCGCTCACTGCAAACTGAACCAGAGAGCTGCGTTGGCTGCGTCCGCCTTTCGCCACCGCTGTTAACCAGGTGGCGCCACTCGCGCGCGCCAAACTGCAGTGCCCGGAGCCCATAGAGGCTCCGTGCAGTGGCACGTAATTCTACAGACCTAGACTTTAACCTTGGGTCGGTGAGTAAGGTCTTGTCGAGTTTCTCTTTGTGAGATCTTTTATTTTAAGCTACAGTTTGACTGCCTGTGTGACTCAACTTGTAACGCAGTTTGCCAATGTACATCCTGTAAATATAATATCTCTTTGTCTCCATCATCTGGCCTCAATTATCGTCTGCTCCTTCAACACCGTCGAATTCACGGTCGGAGAGGTCCTGTGCCCCTCCGAAGAAACGCAAAGAACCATCTTGGATTTACTGTGCACGACTCGGAATCGACAAACTGCGCGAGGAGGGTGCGCAAAAGCCGTCCATATATTGAATTGGAAACAGTTGTGGATAAGAGGTAATGGAGAATACCTAAATAATCTGCGATTAGCTTATGACATTGCCTTGCTGACTCACTCAGAAGATGAATTGCAAATCATGATCAATGAGTTAGACAGATAGAGCAGAACAGTGGGTCTAAAAATTAACATGCAGAAAACCAAAGTAATGTTCAACAGTCTAGCAAGGAAACAGCAGTTCACAATTGGCAGCGAGGTGCTGGAAGTGGTAAAGGAATACGTCTACTTAGGGCAGGTAGTGACAGCTGATCCGGATAACAAGAAGGAAATAACTAGAAGGATAAGAATGGGGTGGAGAACATATGGCAGCTTCTCTCAGATCATGAATAGCAGGTTACCAATATCCCTCAAGAGAAAAGTGTACAACAGCTGTATCTTACCGGTACTCACCTACGGGGCAGAAAAGTGGAGGCTAACGAAAAGGTTTCAGCTTAAATTAAGAACAACGCTGCGAGCCATGGAAAGAAAAATGATAGGTGTAACGTTGAGAGACCGGAAGTGGGCAGAGTGGGTGAGGGTGGGTGCTTGTTTTGCAAACACGAGCCCTCTAACGGCCTATATTAATATGCTAATTTGTTTACGTAACAACTTTTTAAGACAAGGATGACTAAAAATAAGTTTAAATGAGACCCTGGCACTAATCTTGAGTGACCATGTCATGACACCCGATAGAAAGCGCATATAATCAAACGTGTACATGGGTGGAAGTTTTTTTTTTTTCTGTGCAATCTTCGAATATACCTTGCAAAAATCTGAAAATGTGAAAAATCCCCCCACCCCCCACATAATTATTCGTGACTCGAGGGGTTATTTGGTCGTACTGCAATGGCTGGTCCCAGTTTTAATGTTTCTTCATCCTTTTAATTATTATTTTGAAGGTTCTTAATTTCTCGCAGCATGTGCCTGAATTTATTTTTATTTATTTATTGCAAGTACCTACAGCACCCATGAGGCATTATTGTAGGGGGGATATAGCTACTGTAAGACTGGACACGGGCTTTAGAATCTTCAGAGGCTGGCGCTCAACGAAGAAGACGACGAGAAGCGCCGAACACTGCGAAGCTCGAGCGCCGAGCACTCCGAAGCTCGAGCGCCGAACGCTCGGTCGCTCGTGCGTGCACTGGACTGAACGCGGTCTCTGATCTGTGCCTGGACGGTTCCGCTGGTTGTTCGTGACGGTGTGCTTATTACTGTGCTGTGCTGTGCTGTGCTGTGCTGTGTGTGCTGTATTAGTAGTGTGCTGTGTTCTTATTACACTACATACAATAATACATGCAAAGAAATTGGGAAACATGTCAGCAAGGTAACAACAATACTATAAGTAGACAAAAAAAAGCGTAACATAGATCGGCACAGCGCTGCTAAAACGTACGAGACCTGGAAGAAATACATCAGATCACCATTTCAACAGCACATTGGAAATAAGGTGCACAAACCAGATCATTCGGAAGCTTATTCCAGTCCAGAATTGTGTTAGGGAAAAACGAATACTTAAATACATTAATGCGGCAATGATAACTCTTAATCTTTTTCGTGTTGTCTAGTCTCTCCGAAATGTAAGATGGCTGCTTTAAATAAGTGTTTTTATTAATACCGGTACAATCATTGTAAATGCTATGCAAGAACTTCAGCCTGAAAATTTTTCTTCGGGTTGCCAAAGTCTTCCACCCAATACGGTCGCGAAGTTCTGAGCTCTTTATATGAAAATTATAATTCCCAGTCACAAACCTTGCAGCACTTTTTTGTACCCTTTCTAACTTGTCAATGAGTGTACCCGTGAAAGGGTCCCATGCTACACAAGCGTATTCTAATACTGGCCTGACATTTGTTAAACATAATGTTTCTTTTAGTACCTGGGGAGAGCTTTTGAAATTACGTTGGAAAAAATACAGAAGACGAGAAGCTTTGGCAGTTATCATGTCAACGTGGGCTGTCCAATCTGGGGATGCTGTGAGTATAACACCATGATACTTAACCTTATCTATAGTTTGGATAGTGTCATGGTTTAAGAGGTACGATCCTAAAATTTTCTTTTTTTGTTTGTAAATTGCACATGGAAACACTTAGATACATTCAGTGCCATGCCCCACTTCAAGCACCAGTCACAAATTTTGTCAAGGTCAGCCTGTAAGACGCACAAGTCATCAAGGCACGGGACTGGGGAATACAAAACGCAATCGTCCGCATACAGTCTGACAGTGGATCTGAGGCCGACAGGTATGTCATTGATGAATATGAGGAACAGTAACGGTCCGAGCACAGAACCCTGTGGCACTCCAGATAAAACATCCACAGGCGATGATGACGCACCATTTATTACCACCTGCTGCTGGCGTGCGCTTATGTAATCTTTCAGCCAACCGAACAGGTAGTCAGGAAGGCCAAGGCATGATATTTTTTGGAAAAGAAGGTGGTGCGGCACAACATCAAAAGCCTTCTTAAAATCTAGAAAAATGGCGTCTATCTGAAAACAGTTGTTTATCCCGGTTGCAATGTCATGAATGAACTCAGCTGCGTTGCACATGACAGCCCTGATCGGAAGCCGTGCTGCGCTGGTGTAAAAAAACTGTTATCTTGAAGGTGTTTTACAAGTCCAGAATAGATTATGTGCTGCAGGGTTTTGCAGCAAACAGACGTCAAAGAAATGGGGCGGTAATTGAAGACCTGGCTGCGGTCAGCTTTTTTTGTGAACTGGCGTGACATTGGCTATTTTCCAATCATTAGGTAATTTCGCGGTCTGTAGTGACTTGTTGAATAAAGTAACCAAAAACGGACTAATACTCTCTGCGCAGTGCTTTAGAATAAAGTTAGGAATGCCGTCAGGACCTTGTGCGGAATACTCATTTAGGTTTTGTAGCAGTGATTTGACACCTTGCTCGGTTATAACCATATCTGGCATTGCATTCAGCTGTTCCTGCTTTTCCGTAATTGTGTCTGAGGACCAAGCTTAGAAGACGGAATGAAAATATACATTGAAACACTCTGCTCGTGCTATGTCGTCTTTCAATAAACTTTCGCCATCCTTGATGGCCGGAATGCCAACAACATCCTTTTAGTTGCATTTGATGAAGCGCCACACTTCTTTTGGGTTCGTTTTTAATTTGTCTGCCAATGAGGATAGGTACAAGCGCTTTGCTGTCTTTAATTCGCTCTTAAGGTTTGCAGTCAGGATGGTCAGTCGTACGTACACAGATGAGTTTTTTGTTTTACAAAACCTTTTATAAACCTGAGCTTTCTTTCTAATTGATGCACGCATTCTGTTATTGACCCATGGTTTATCCGCTCGTTTATAAAGCGACATCAGGCATCTGGGAATACACTGATCAACGAGAAACAACAGCTTATTCCTGAATGTTGTCCACAGTTCGTCTACATCACAGGAAATAGAACTATCTCTGAAAACCGTAAAAAATGCTCAAGTTGCCTAATTATGGCTTCATAGTTACCTTTTTCATACATGTAAACTTTCCTATGACATTGCTTCGGCACTTATATTCGTTTGCATACGACTGTTGCCGCTACCACTTCATGATCACTAATTCCAGGTGTGGCTACTACGTTTTTTACAAGATCACTTCGATTATAAAAGAGCAAATCTAAGGTATTGCCACCGTTCGATCCAACACGCGTAGGAAAGTCCACAAATTGACGCAGGCAGTAAACACTTACAATTTCATACAGTGCACAATGATGTGCAGATCGACTCCCTTCAGGATAATTGTTGTTCCATGTGATGTCTGGCAAGTTAAAGTCGCCCCCTAACAGGATAGGTTCATAAGCTAGAATGAACAGCGAGCGGGAGAGGCTGAGTAAATGATCTTTGCTAGTGGAAGTAGGCGGCCTGTAGAATGAGCCCACGGTAAGACTGTTTCCGGCTGAAAGGATTAATTTGCACCATACAGATTCTGATAGGTCATCACCACAGTCCAGAGGCACACTCTGTATTCGGTTATGCATGAGAACAAAGACGCCCCCGCAATGTGCATTACGGTCCTTGCGATAAGCTGTGTACCCAGACGGGAAAACTTCAGAGCTTGAAATATCGCAGTCGAGCCAGGACTCTGTGCCAATGACAACATCAGGCTGCGAAATGTGAACTAGGCCAAAAAATTCCACAGTCTTATCCTTTATACTTCTGCAGTTAACAATAATGACGGACAGTTGATCATAAGTATCTGAGCAATGCCTCGGAGCGGCATGGCTTGGTTGCTATTGCACAAGTTCCCGAATTGAACCTGTAGCCTCATCATACACATAGGTTTTTCCCTGCATTGTTAGTGGGTCGAGTTTAAGAGTGTATTTGAAATTGTGCTGCTTTGCATAGGCAAGAAGCTTATTCCTCGCTTGGCGGATATTCTTAGAATAACCTTCACTTAAAGAAAAACCAGTGTCCTTAAATTTTGAAGCGCAGACAAAAGGCACTGCTTGTCCTTAAAGTGACTAAATTTTACAATTATCAGCCTTCTCTTTTCACTGGATTCTTTGCCAATTCTGTGGGCTCTTTCTATTGCAGCCGGGCTGATGGTTATGCCCAGGTGTTTTTCGCAGATACTGAGAACGTTAACCTCTGATTCATCCCACGTTTCTTTAGCAGTGTTAGGGATACCATAAAAAAGTAAATTGCTCCTGCGCGAACGGTTCTCCAGTTCACCTTGATTAACTAGTACATTACGCATTGCAACTGCTAATTGATTACTCTGCGATTCTAATTCTCTCACCCCAACTGCTGATATCGGAGTCAAGGATTCTATTAGACTATCAACTTTCGACGTCAGTTGCTGGATTTTACCCTCCGCCACATTCCGTTGCAATACAAGTATACCGGCCTTGTTTTCGCATTTGAAATGCCTTGGTCTAGCCATTCCATGTTTTGTAGCCGCCGCGGTGGCTGAGTGGTTATGGCGCTCGGCTGCTGTCCCGAAAGACGCGGGTTCGATCCCGGCCGTGGCGGTCGAATTTCGATGGAGGCGAAATTTTAGAGGCCCGTGTACTGTGCGATGCCAGTGCACGTTAAAGAACCCCAGGTCGTCAAAATTTCCGGAGCCCTTCACTACGGCGTCTCTTATAGCCTGAGTTGCTTTGGGACGTTAAACCTTCATAAACCATGTTTTGTAGCGTAAGCATGCTTAGATTTTTCTGTTCGGAACTGCTTCCATGCAGTAAAGAAAATAAACTACGGCGATAGCATAGTGCCCTCGTGCAGTGGCTAGCGAAGCTGATCTGTTCGCGCAGCCGCGGGTTCGAAACCCAGTCGCGGCGATATCCTTTCTTTTCTGCACCCTCAAGGTAGGGGGCGCCGCAAGATTCTTGGCTGGGTTTGATGCCGTGATTTAGTGCTTTTGCACTAAAAGCACGCACGCGCGCACGCACACACACACACACACACACACACACACACACACACACACACACACACACACACACACACACACACACACACACACACACACACACACACACGCACGCACGCACGCGATAACACGACAAATTTATTTGAAATAGCGACAAGTACGTTTCAGTTTATTCGTAATATTTGCATGCATTGAGCCTTAACTGGAACACATACTGCTTTACTTTTTTCCCAATGTCCAGAACACAAAATGTATATCTAAAATCAGCTGGCAGGACTGTTTAGGGGTTGAATTCCTGCGCGTGCATACGGTCGCGGATGGAGCCTAAGGACGACGATGCCTCTCGCCCCAAAGAATTTCACAATAAATCAGTCTTCCTTTTTATTTTTGTGTTCAAAAAGCTACAAGAAATAATATATTGCCATCCTGTGAGGACGGAAGGCAGTTCAGAAAGAAGACAGGAAGACTGGCGTCAAACTCAGAAGCTGTTTCCTGGGCGATCTTTTGCCCGCAAACTGAAACAGCTCGGCGGTCGGCAAAAATCTGAACCGCCGTCGCCTCTAGCCGCGCTGAATTTTATTATGACGTACAGCTTTCGCGACAGGGAGAGGCAAACACTGATGACTATCTAGAACATCGTAGAAATTTTTGCGCATGCGCACTACTTCCCAAAAGAATGTGATCGCGTCCAGCGCGGCAAGTAAAGTGATAAGGGCACGTGCACGTGCTCGACAATGAATAAAGAAAATAAGCGAAGAACAACAAAGGAAGCAACACTTCGCAGAAATATCAATACCGTACGTATTTTTTTACCTTGACATGCAGATTATATATTATGGAGATGAACCGTTCAGACACGTATAGATAACTTCCTTCACCCAGAACATATTAAAGAGGCTGCCGTTCAGGGGCAGAGGCGGCGTCGACGTTGTGTCGAGAAACCCACGTCGTATCCTATTTGCTTGACGTGGCACAGTGGCGCCGGCAAGTAGCGGCCACCGCAAAACCCCCGGCGTACCAATTAGTTTATGTGTATATGGAAACTGTGTTGTGATAATTGCGACAAATGTGTCAATGTTAACAAAGAACAGTGACTGTGTGTGAAGAGAAGCTGTGGAAGGGAGCCATTAACTTTATCGCTTTTTTTTTCATTTCATTTCATTTATTGAAGCCTTAAGGGCCCGTGGGCATTACATAAGGCGGGGGCAAGAACAGTGTGTACAACATATGGTACCAGCTCAACAAAAACAAAAACAAAAAGCAATGAAACGAAACAAAGCAAAACATTAAAATTAAAACATTAAAATTAAAAACATTAAAGGAGATAGTAACACAGGATCAGATTATTTGATGAAGCCGAATACATCACGTAAGACACAGGTGATTCGCTAATTCAGTGCGGAAAATTGCTCGATCTGTGCAAGAAGCAATATTATCAGGCAGGGCATTCCATCGGGCTATTGCATCTGGGAAGAATGAAACATTCATAGCTGATGTGCGGCCTTTAATGGGAGCTATGGGATGAGTGTGGTTTAGGCGAGGGGATATTCTTGATGGCGGCTGCAGCAAAGGATGCCTGTTAATAGGGCGGTAGAAAAAGGAATGAAGGAGGCATAGGCGTGATACGATGCGACGTGATTGGAGCCTTGGGAGGGAAAGGGCTCGTTTTAGTGCAGTGACACTACTATCACGCGAGTACTGTGACATGATGAACCGTGCAGCTCGATTTTGAACGGCTTCTAATTCATTTGTAAGGTATGCTTGTGAAGGGTTCCAGATGGATGAGGCGTATTCAAGCTTTGGGCGTATGTATGTCTGATAAGCTAGTTGTCTGATTTCAGGTGGTGCTGATGTTAGGTTCCGTCGCAGATAACCAAGAGTGCGTGAGGCCTGGGAGCATATTGAATTAATATGAGTGACCCATGATAAGGATGATGTCAGGTGAACGCCAAGGTATTTGTAAGAGGGAGTTCGGGCAATGGGAGTTGAATTAATATGGTATGTGCAGTTAATAGAGGTTTTTTTACGAGAAAAGGACATGAGTTGGCATTTGTCTAGGTTAAGTGGCATGTGCCATTTTTCACACCATGATGCAATTGTGTCTATATCATTTTGTAGCTTAATCGTGTCTTCAGGGGCATGGATGATGTTATAAACGACGCAGTCATCCGCAAAAAGTCGAAGTTTGGTTATTGTGTTAGATGGGAGATCATTTATGTAGATTAAGAATAACAACGGTGATAACCCTGCGTCCTGAGGGACACCTGATGTGACGTCAGTATGCGGTGAGCTGCAACAGTTGGCGAATGTAAATTGCACGCGCCCTTTAAGAAAGTGCTCGAGCCAGATAAGTAATGTTTGCGGGATTCCAAGTAAAGCAAGTTTAGCTAGCAGATGATTATGCGAAACACGGTCGAATGCCTTGGAAAAGTCGAGGAAGGTGGCATCAATTTGTAGGCGATTGTCCATGTACTGAAGGATGTCGTGAGTGAATTCGGCGAGCTGTGTTTCGCATGATAGTAGTTTTCGAAAGCCATGTTGGTGCGGGTAAAAGTATTTTAGTGATTCAAGATGAGCGATTAAATTTGATGCTATTACGTGCTCAAGGAGTTTGGACGGGATGCTGGTGAGCGAAATTGGTCGATAGTTGTTTGGTTTTGACCGATCTCCTGATTTGTAAATAGGAATTATTTTTGCTTTTTTCCAATCGTGAGGAACTTCGCCGGTACTTAGGGACTGTGAGAACAACAGGTATAGTATTTTACTTGATATTGCGGTAGTATTCTTTAACATTTTGGTGCTAATTTGGTCACATCCAGCTGACGACGATAGTTTGAGGGAGTTAATTAAGTTGGCTATTCCATCGGCATTAATTTCTATTTCTGGCATTGAAGTCACTGGAAAGTCATGCATGGAAGGAACAATAGCGTTAGTGGAAGAAAACACTGATGAAAAATACTTGTTAAGAGCCGTCGCGCATTGATCTAACTCGACCGGTTGGTCATCGTCTCCTGAGAGTTCGAACTGCTTAGTATGGCTTTTGGGGGAGAGAATTCGCCAGAATTTACTTGGGTTTGACTGTAATATTGATAGCAGATCAGAAGAAAAAAATTTCTTTTTAGACGCCTTCAATTCTTTAACATAATTATTTGCACTAAGACGGTATCGCTCCCATGCCGTGCAGCTATTAACTAGTTTCGCGTGCCTGTAGTGCCGTTTTTTCTTGTTAAGGAGGCTTTTAAGACGGTTGTTGAACCATTGGTTGTTTAAATCAGTCTTTATAAGGACGGTGGGAATGTAAGAAGCTTGTAAATTAAGTATCATGTTTTTATATAATTCCCAATTCGTGTTGACAGAGCGAGATGAGTATATAGTACTAAAGTGTTCATAAAACCCCTTAAAGGCGGAGCTTAAGTGCGCCCCCCCCCCCCCCCCTCTTACTTCCTCTTAACTTTTTTTCTCTGCTTTGAA